>NC_040045.1:14687464-14835986 GCF_003713205.1 Coffea eugenioides
ATATATGAGGAAAAGAAGAAAAAGAGAATCAAGGAAGCTGCATTTTTTTTTTTCAAAAAAAAAGGTGCTCAGAAAACGTGACTCATCAAAACGCGCCACCAAGCCGCGTTTTGTGAAGTCGCGTTTCTTCACATATCTTGCAGGATCGAAAACGCGGCTATGCTTAAAAACGCGACTTCATGTCGCGTTTCTGAAGGCGCGTTTTCAATTTTTGATCAGGCTGGAAAACGCGACTTTGTAGAAAACGCGACTTCCTGTCGCGTTTTGAAGGCGCGTTTTCTTCAGTATAGGCGCAAAATTGAAAACGCGATTATGGAAAACGCGATTCTAAGGCGCGTTTTCAGCCCAAATGCGTTTTCTTCTGCAAAAATTTTTGCAGAAAGCCAACTTTGAAAAATTACCATTGGTATCCCAACACTCAAAATGCATCATAGATCATTTGTTTGTTAAAATACTCAATACATGCACATGTAAAATGATCAAAATATGCATTTTAACCCCTTCTAACAAATCAAAAACAACAATTACTCAAATTGAGGGGTTGAGTTCCTTGATCAAATTTCGCCTTTTTCACCTCATTTGGTCACTTTTGCTTCCATTTCCAATACCTACAAATGAAAAATAACAAAATAACTCAAACACATACTTTAAACATAAAATCACCCCAAAATAACATAAACTTAAACAAACATTGGGTTGCCTCCCAATAAGCGCTTCTTTATAGTCAATAGCTTGACTAGTTCACCTTATTTTTCAAGGAGGCTTAGTTAACGAATAATCCACCATTTTAAGCCGTGGTGGATCATTAAAAGGTGACTTTATAGCCAAAGCCACATGATCTAATGATGTGAGAAATGAAAGTGACTTACCTATCCCAAGTGTTCCATAGATATTACCTTGAATATGCACCACTTGAGAACTTACCAAAGGACATGTCATAAGAGTATCTTGGGCAGGAATACCTTTAGAACCTATACTTTCACTGCACTCCTCAAGAGGGGTGAAAAATGAGTCATTAAAACTCACCTCTTGAGGCTCAAAGTTAGTTCCAAAGATATTATCATGTGAAATGGACATTTGCTCATTGAAACACAATTGAGATTCATCATTTTCATCAAAATGCAACCCATTTTCACATACAACATTCCCATCATTCATGCTAGGATCATTTTGCACATTATTAGAGGAAATAACTTCACACAATGCATTCAATTGCTCATGTATTCGACCAAAGTGAGAAGCTAATTCATCTATTCTTTCCTCAATCCTATCAAAACGATCGGAAGTTGCATTTGCTAGCTTTTCTATTGCTAAATCAAATTGATTAGAAAAATTTTCTACAGCTAGCTCCCAAGATGCATTAGAATCATTAGCTAATGGTTCACTTTCTAACTCCCAAGGTAGATGTGTATTAGCTAACTTCTCTATTGCCAACTCCCAAGATGGTTTTGATTCATATTGGACACTTTCAGGTTGGTGATCATAAAAATATGAATTATCACTATAAGTACATTGATTATTCCAACCATAAGCAGGAGAATTGCTCCAATTAGCACTATATTGATCAAAACAAGGATTGTAATGCTCTAATTCATCATAATAATCCACATTTTGTGCTTGCATACATGTATTAGTAGCATGATAACCTCCACACAAGTCACAAATCACATGATAAGAATTAAAAACATTAACATTCCTCCTCTGCTCAATTTCATGCATCATGGTGTCCATTTGAACTTGTAACTTAATTACATCAAATTTTGTCTTTAAGCACCTTAAACCATCTTCAAAAGACATACATTCAGTAAATTCTTGGTTACCTCTGTTGAAGGAGCTTTGCACTTGGTAACCATCCATTGCCAATCTTCCACTTCTCAAGCATTGTCCTCCAAATTGACCTACCCTTCTCATTACCTAAAATTGCTTTTAAACAACCTCAAAAGCAAAATTAGTAAGAAAAATAGGTAATGTAACATACACATATAAAATACAAAAATAACAGAAAATAACATTCACATTATAACTAATATTATGTCTAAACTAATAAAGTTGCTATTCACACCGATATTGCCAAATCTTCCCCGGCAACGGCGCCAAAAACTTGTCGGGTATTTTACATACGTGCAAGCTAAAAAATACCGAATTACACCCGTTCACTGCAAGTATACAGATCAACTAGTAGTTTAGGGTATATATCGGGTCGATCCCACAGGGAAGAGTGAACAATTACCGGTATTACTAAAGCTTCTCTATTATTTAGACTATCAATTAATGATAAGAAATTTAACCTACTGCACTTATACAAGAAATTAACAAATGAAAGCTCCTTAGGTTGTGGTATCCCTAACTACTCATGCAAGTGTTATATTTGGATCATTGAGTACTACATCTAGGCTAGTTATGGTGTAATTTCCTTATGCATTTGAATCCTACTTTCGTAGTGAATCAATTATACTTATAACTAATCCATACCTATTCTCATGGTTATGAAATTAGCTACAAGTTCATTTCTTCAATGAAATTACATGAAATGAATCACTAAAAACCACATAGATGCACATCTACTTTCGTGAGTGTACTCCCTATGTTTAGCACTTCTTGAACCAGTGTTAAATCTCAATTTTCATTGCAGAAACAACACCTTAGATAATCACAATCAATGGTACCAGATTAATCATGATTTAAAGAGCCAAAGTGCTAAATAACTTGCTCAAATCATAGCAATCAAATAACCAAATAATAAACACTAACAATTATAGAAAGTTCAACCAAACCCAAGGTATAAACTTTAGAAACACATATTAAACACAAAATCCAGAACTTGTATATTAACTAAACTTGGAATCAAGTACAAAAGATAAAGATTTGGAAGGAATACAACCCTTGTCACATGAGCTTTCTTCCTTGCCTTCTTCATCCTCCATCTTCTTCTTCATCTAGCTAATAACAAGAATGGATGAACTATCCTACTCTATACTAAGCTAAACTAACACTAGGGAGATGAAAGAGCTACATTTCTGCAACTTCAAGCTTCTCCCGTAGCTCACTCTCTATTTTTCTGCTATGGACTCCAATCTCTCCCTATTTTTGCAATGCATTTCGCTATTTAATGATGAAAGGTGGTCAAGAAATGAGGATTACATCACCCTTTTACAGCTGGGAATGTTTCTCACATGTATAGCATCCCATGTGAGTTGGTGGAGGTGAAATTGAGTTTTACGCGTACAAAGCAGCCTTTTCTGACCACAATCCGGCCATAAATCCGGCCACAAATTCCGGCCGGATTGCTACAGTGACCATTTGGTCACTTCTGGTTCAATTTCCAGCTCTGCTCCGATTTTGCATCAACTTCCACTGAACTTTTCTTGATGATAAAAGCTGATTTAGCTCTTGACCAAAACATAAAACTTGTAGCCCTTTGAGTTGTCTTTCCAATGCATCAAGAATCATCTCATTTGGTTCTGTGTAGGCTGAGAAATGACCGAAATACCCTTACCTGCTCATTGCCCTGTTCCAGTTTCGACCAGTAGAAATTTGCTATTGTAATTCGGAATTTTGACCTGGAAAACCTTCAAACTGGATTTAGATGTCTTCACCAAAGTTGTAGATCTATCTCTTATCTTCAAATTGGTTCAAGAATCATCTTAATCTGATCATTGTACCTCAAGTTATAGCCGGAATACGAAAATGTGTCAAAACTGTCAAAATACACAAAATCCAAGTAAAAAATGATAAAAACGTCATTTAATCACTTAAAAGCATTTTTCACCAATTATAGCCAAAATGATTCATATTCTACCAATAATATAACTAAAGTGACTAAAAATAATATAAAATATCATACAATTATTACGTAAATTAGTCACTTATCAAGACTAACAAGAGTTGCCAGTATGACACCTCAAATCTCCACATATTGGCCCTCTTAGATTGAATAACACTTGCATATGTTATGATTAAAATAATTCGGTGCACATGTCTCTTAGTCAGCTTCAAGGGCCTCTCGAACAAGGACATTCGCCAAGGTAAGAAGGAACGTGTGTAAGGCTTGTTAACGTTCCAGGTTGCAACACAAAGCTCTCTAATTTGTCTTCGAGTATTGGCATTCACGTGCACTTTATAACGATGTTCATTGGGACTAGGGAAGCCCCGAATCTGGTTGTGCAAGATGGTACAGTTCGGCCCTAGGCATTGTTGAATCGGCTCATCTTTCCCAGCTAGAGGTAGGACACTGAACCACCCGTGTTGTACACCCATATAAACATGACCCAGGGAGGTAAGGGTAGCATTCGGATTGTGATTGACACACTTGTGTGCATCACCCAGCATAAGCGGCAACAATGAAGTGAGACGCACTCTATATAAATCACATGCGTTCGCGCCACATGCATCTGGAACAAGCACGAAATCAAGTTGCAACTCTTTAGTCATAGTTGGAAAATTTTGGCCAGCTTTACAACCTACAAACACAAAATAACCTTCAACTTCAAACAATTCAGAAATTGGATAAAGAAATAAGGGAACGTTATTAACTAAATAGTAAGAAGGTTTAGAGCAAGATTTAAATGTGAGAACTCCCTTTGACACTTCAATATTTCTTCCACCAATTGATTCAACTTGAGAGACCAGTGCTAGTCCTTCCTCATCAAGATCTACGTAAGAGCAACAAGAGTTAGTGCTAGTAACATGCTCAAAATAAGGCAAAGGTGATGAATGAACCATAGGTAAAGAACAAGAAGTAGAATCTGGAATTTCCCTTTTAAGATGAGCTCGAATGAATCCTCCAATGGTGCGGACAGATTTGATTGGACGTTGTTCCATGAATTGATACCAAAGAGATTTAGTTCCTAGAAGACAAACTCCATGGAAACTCACAAAGTGTCCAAGTGACTTCGGGATGGAACATGCCATGACCAACTCTACTTGACTTTGTTTAACCTACACAAACAAGGATATACTAAACAAAACACATGTTATCCGGTTAGCAAACAAAGTGTTCACACGTTCAATGTTTGCAGACATGGTCAACTCTTTTTCTTGACTCTTCACTAAGGCCAAATTGTTCTTGCTTATCCCCACTCCCTTCTTCTCGGACCATTGATCCTTCATTGCACTTGAGTTTTGTTTTTCATTGGGGAGCTCTTGTTCATGGCTCGGCAGCAACTCATTCGTACGTGGCTCTTCAATCAACGAGGGACTAGACTGAATTTTTCCTTTATTACCACCGGTTGGCACATGGTTAAGTTGCTCCAAGTGTGAATCCAGCACTTGGCTAAGTCTTTCCATCATGTCATCAATCAATGCTTTAGTCCGACTTCGGAATTTATCCTTTGATTCACGAAGCTTTGACTCAATTCGAGAATTCTCAAACTCCTCGTCTTGATTGTCAAGACACTTCTTAGATGCACCTCGTTTGCTTGAAGTTGACCTCGATTTAGATGCTCTACGCAGACTTCTTTGCTCCTTCTCATACTCATCACAATATTGTTTATACCTTTCATATACACACAAAGCACGGTGGCGTTGCATCTCCTCCCGGAGTGAATGATACCCATGTTGTGAACTGGATTGCATGGAACTAGAGTACTTGTGAGTAGGCATCTTGAGACCCCTCCTCTTGAGAGGCTCATTCTCCAAGAATTCTTGGTTGTATGGGTAAGACGCAACTTCTCTAGGCATGAGTGCGTGACCTGCCAAAATGGTAAGCAAAGAAAAGGAGATTCCTCACGTCACACAAGCTCACGTGTATGTGCTCATCCCTCGTGTATCTCTCGAAGCGTTCTAATGGACTTACCAAATACCTTTACCTGTTGGATTAGGTAGTTGAGAAATGCTGCTCAAGTCCAACAACCGTTACCAACCTTTCCACAAGTGTAACCACAAGAATGTAGGAGAAAATGTAGGAAAGTGTTCCTAAAATCTAGGAGAAAATATAGGAGCAAATGTAGGAGAAAATGTAGGAAAGTTTCCTAAAATCTAGGAAGAGAATATAGGAGAGTTTCCTAAAGTGGATGAGAGAATATAGGAAAGGTCCTAAAATTGGATGAGAGAATTTTAGGAGAGTTTCCTAAAAAATGGATGAGAGAATTTAGGAAAGTTTCCAAAAAATGGATGAGAGAGTTTTAGGAAAATTTCCTAAAAATGGATAAGAGAATTTAGGAAAGTTTCCTAAAAATAGATGAGAGACTTTAGGAAAGTTTCCAAAAAAAATGGATGAGAGAGTTTAGGAAAGTTTCCTAAAAATGGATGAGAGAATTTAGGAAAGTTTCCAAAAAAATGGATGAGAGAGTTTGGGAAAGTTTCCTAAAAAGGTAGGAGAGAGAGTGTCCAAGTGAGTACAAAGAGTTATCCAAGTGCTTTACTTAGTTTCCTAATTGATTTTGGAAACAAGTTAGTTTTTGGAAACCCTTTGAAAATCCTTTTCCTCTTGAACAACTTTTGGTAACCTTCTTGAAACAACTTTTGGTAATCTTCTTGAAACAACTTTTGGTAACCTTCTTGAAACAACCTTTGGTAATCTTCTTGAAACAACTTTTGGTAACTTCCAAATTCTACTCCAAGAAAGATTGCACAAATCAGATTTGGTTCCCTATTCGAAACAATTCGGTTGCCCCTTTCTTTCCTTTCCCTTTTTTTTTTCTTGCCAACCGATTCCTCTTTTCTTTCTTTTTTTTTTCTTGACTACAACTATCAACCACGACACAAAACAAGGAAGTCCACAAATAATAACTACCAAGAACTCCAAGATCTTTCAAGAACTTTCAAGGAAGTTGTCAGGAACTTCAGAAATTTCAAGATTGTGGTTAAGAATTCAAGAAGCTCAAGATTATTGTAAGTTCTCTTCAAGATTCAAAAATTCCAACAAGTTTTGTCAAAATCCAGATTTGAAAACCAAGTAAACAAGTTGGATAACACAAACAACAAGGCTGGACAGATTTGTATTCGGATGAACAGTAACTATGAACAGTGTCAGTGAACAGTACGATGAACAGTATATTTTTTTTTTTTGAACAAGGCAGTGGAAAGTACTAAGAATCCTACGACACAACTACAAAAAATATGGATATAACGAAAGATACCTCTACCAAAGCTCTGATACCAACTGATACGTTCCTCGATCAACTTGTTTCGAGACACGTAGCACGTTTGCCCAAGGATCTAGCGAGGATGTCCAACGCTTGGAATTGCGGGATCTAGAACCAAACGGACGACACGATTGGATTCAAGACGGTAGTACGATGACTCCAATGAAGGTGACTACTCCACGGGATAGGTCGGTAGAACAATCTAGGACGAGACGCAAGATTGCTCAAAATCCTTGCCAAAGCAAGTAAAAGGCTCGAACACTCTTCTTAGAAAAAGGAACGAAAATAAGACAATTTTATTGATAAAAGTTCTGACCCTTAAACCTTACAAAGCAAGCCTATTTATAGGCTAAAGTGACTAAAACCCTAAAGGGGCTAGGAAAAGGAAAAAGTCGGCCCATGCTCTTGGAACAAGATGGGCCGGCCCATGCTCTTACTTAATCATTAACTAATTGCTAACTAATTGATGGGGCCTAAGGCCTTATTCTCTTGGTGGCCCGCTTGACTCTTCGTGGGCTTGGATCATGGTGTAAATGGCTTGATTGTCTCTCTCCAAGCCCTCAATATCTTTGTGAACTCCATGTTGGTCTTGGACAACTCTAATCAGAACTTGGAATGATTCTTTGAATAGCTTGGCCCATGCATGCGTGACTGGGCCCAATGGGACTCGAAACATGTAAGTCATTGCGTGGGCTTTGACCCGTACACACATCAAAATCAGTAGTATTCCTGGTCAAAACAACCAATTACAAAAGCTGATTAGCATGTTTGGATAGAAACAGGGCAGCAGGGGTATTTCAGTCTTTTCATAGGCTACGTTGCTCCGATTGAGCTGAAATTTTGCAGGCAACTATAAAAAGTAATTCTCTACAACTTTCATATTTTAACCCAAGGCTAATTCGGCCTCTAACTAGGAGAAACAGTACCGGGTAGAATGGGGTTAATTGAAACCCTAATTCCGAAATTTCCTTTCAAAGCGGAAATTTTCCGCAAATAGCCACAATTTATGCACCCTAGCTTCATTCTAGATTATCCCAAACCATCACCCATGGCCACACAATAATAAACATATGAAAACAGAAAAATTCAAGAATAAATATAAAAGTCCCCAATCTCAACTAAAAGTCATGAAATCTTTCACAAAATCACACTTATAACCACCACAAGTCATGAATTTGACATTATCAAGACCAAAGAAATAATTCCCTAGCTACTCACCTTGAAATGCAAGAAAGGAAGCAACTACACACCTCTTTCTTCCAAACCACTTCACCAACAACCTTACTACTACTAAGAGAAGGATTTTTATGGAGAAATTGCAAAGTTAATCGGTTGGATTGCAAGCTTGAGCAAGATTTGAGATGAAGAAAGTTGAAGATTTTTTTCCTTTTCTCCCTAGAGTAGTTCGGCCAAGAGGGAAAGAAATGAAGATGATTTTTTGGCCAATTTTGATTAAATGGTAAAGTTATGAATAGTGGTCAAAACTTAAGATGCCATCACAAGGTGACACTTGTCACCCTTATTAATGCATAGTTATCCTTTTGTCTCTCCAACTCTCATCCATTTGGTAGCCTCTAATTATCTCTTAACACCTGATAAATTAAACCCGATATACAAAACTTAACCTAATTGGCAGAATTTTATTGAACTTACCGCACTAGTGGGTCCCACGTCAAACTACACTTCAAATTTAACGTATACAAACTTATATCAAGAAAATGATTTGAAAACTATTCACTTATAAAAATGTATAGAAAATTAATATATTGAAGAAAAGTATAAATTTATAGACAAGGAAATAAAATAATGTCTAGAAAACATATAAAATTTTTTCGGGTTCTCACACTACGCTTATCGGATTGGTGTGCAACTTATACCGTTTCGAAGCTAAGACAAAGCCCTACAACTTTCATGAAGATCACTTAGTCAAATTTCCAGTGTAACCCAGTAAAATTTCCAATTCACAGAACCAACTTCCAACTAACCGGCTAGTTAACCGTACTACATTTAAATGGCCATATCCCAAGCTACCAAAGTCCGTTTAAGGCGTTCTTTGAGGCGTTGAAAAGCTAAGACAGAGTACTAAAATTTCATGTTTTGGAAAATGGCTAAATCAGCACAGATCATAGTGAATAGACACGGTCAACTAGATGAACTGTCTAAAACGGATCACTGGATGCGTCCTAGGGCAGTGAGGGTATTTTGGTCTTTTCACAAGCTACGTTGCTCCAATTGGGCTGAATTTTGTAGACATCTTTAAAATATCATTCTCTACAACTTTCATGTTTTATGCTAAGCCTAATTCGACCTCTAACATCACGAACTGGAACCGGACAGAACTGAACTACAATTTTCCAGAAATCTGAAATTTTGGGATTTCAAGGGCAATCTCTTCATTTTCTTGATTCAATCACTACCACAACCTCTTATACAAGCTTATATACATCATATACCACTCCTACAACAAGTATAAGAAGGAAATCAGTCAAACCCTAGCTTACATACATCACCCCAAAATCATCACAACAACTTGTATAGCTACTAATCTAACCAAAACATGAGTTATATAACAACTTAAACAACAATAAAAGAACCAAAACCATGGGTCAGACCTTATACCTCAACAAATGGGCTTGCAAGAGTAATACTTCACCTCCTCTTGAAATTTTTGGTTCCCTTAACTTCCCAAGTTCACATCTTTCAAGTTAATCGGTTTAGAATCTTGTTTCCTTCACTCAAATGGTGTAAATCAAGATGAAAGAAGGTTGTTTCTCTTGCTCTCTCTTTCTCTCTCTCTTGTCTCGGCCAAACCAGAAAAAAATGAGGAAGAATGAGCTAATTTACAAGATAAGAAGGTAAGAAAATTAAGTTTAGTCGAAGCCACAAATTGCCAACACTTGGCACTACCAAAACCATCCAAATTTTTTTTTTCTTTCCTTGCATTTTGAGTCCAATATTTCGGCCAAGAGGATAGCTATGAGGGGGGGATATTTTCCACCAATATCAAGGTTATGTGCTGGTAAGGAAATGGTAGTCAAGTGGGGTGTTCAATCGGTAGTGCACGGTACACGTCGATTCGCACCGTTTTTCCTTAAATCACACGTACTAGGGTTTTTACCTTCTAATCACTAACTTATTATTATCACTTCAAATCATATAATATTTCCTCATCCAAAAGTCACTCGTACCTACCAAATTTGATCCTCACTCCGTATCGAAAAATCATCCTACGAAAAAACGTGAAAACCCTAACTTGCTCCAACTTGAAAACGAAAAGTGAAAACCTTTACGTTCATGTTCATTTGCACTTATTGTGGGGGTGATTGGGTGGTAGGGCTATTATAAAATCATAATTTCTAATTAAAAGGGCATTTTTAAGAAAACGTGAGGGATTTTACAATTCCATAAATTGAATTTAGGGTTTCGATTGAAATATGAGAAATTTGATAAAACGGTCAATCACAAATGAAACTAGGGTTTTGATTAAACTTTATTTCTAGAATTTAGGGTTTCTAGTCTGTAAAACAAAACAATAAAATAAAGAAACCGTAATATTCTCTTTGAGGCTAAACAACAATAGTATCCTAAAAGTTGGGGTATCACAATCTCCCCTCTTTAAAAGAATTTCGTCCTCGAAATTCATCCATGCACTCTTAAATAGCGTAGGGTATTTTCTTGTATATTCATTTCTAGCTCTCAGGTCTCACTATAGTCAAAACTTAGTTAAACAATAGAAATCACGTATCGTACCTTCTACTATCTCCGATGGTTCAGGTAATACCTGTTGGTCCAGAGCGTACACTCTAGCTGGCACTCTTGGCTTAGTCCCTCCTACATTTGCTTGTTCAGGATTTAGGCGTGATCTACAGGGACAAGTTGCAAGCTGGTGCTCGGTGCTACCACACCATAAACATTTTCCTGCCTTTCGCCAACAATCATTCTCCGTATGATTGGTCTTTCCACAGTACCCACAAGATACTTGAGGGGCTGAGGTCTGACCTCCTTGTGAGGCACCTCTTACTTGGCCCCAGCCACGCGAAGCTCCTCTTGGAGTACTTTCCTTAAATGTCCCTGAAATTTTCTCACCACCATCTCCTCGACCTATCTTAGAGGGTGGCATATCTAAATCATCCTGTCCTTGCCTTTGACTTCCACTAGATACACCTCCTTTTTGCATGAAAAGCTCTCACTTGTGCCCTAGCAATTTCTATTCTTTGAGCCTTCTCCAAAACCTCCGTAAACGTATTAATTTGGGCCGCCGCCAAGGCCTCTTGTATCTCCACATTGAGCCCTTGCACAAACCTCCGTACTCTTCTTTGCTCCGTAGCTATCAGTTCAGGAGCAAATTTAGACAACTTTGTAAATTGAGTTTCATACTCAGCTATACTCAAAGTTCCCTGTCGGAGCTTAATAAAATCGTCCTCTCTCTTTTCCTGGACGATAGGTGGAAAGTATTTCTCGTTAAACTCCCGCACGGAATTCACCCATGTCCATGCGGTCCTCTCTCTCTCCCACATAGCTTGAACCACATTCCACCAAGCCCTGGCCGGACCTTCAAATTGAAAAATGGCAAAGTGCACTTGTCTATCCTCCGCATAGTTCAAAGCGGCAAAGATATTGATCATGGTCTCTAACCATCTCTCGGCTCCCTCAGGGTCCGGTCCTCCCAGGAACTTAGGAGGAGAGAACTTTTGGAATCGCTCTAGGGTCCTATCTTGCCCCATATCATCCCTAGGTTGATTCACAGGGACTTGACCCTATTGCTCCACCAAGCGAGCGAGAATATTGGTCATTTGTTGGATCGCAGTTGCCACCTGATCTCCCCCTACAGCCAGGGGTCCAGGTTGTGGCTCAATCATTGCCTCTCTCTCCTCTCTCGATTCTTGCACCGGTTCTGTGCTTGTCTACCCCCACGGCACGACTAGGACCGCGTCCTCGATTAGTTCCCCTGGCTTGACTTCTTCTACCCTCCATGTTTACCGGTTAATCAACTATAGCAATATAGCCAACTAATCAATGATAGAATATAGCCACTAAATAACTATATAAATATAAACAGAATAAAATAAGGCTCAAATAAACCTTTCCAAATCATAAAACAGGGGTAAGCAACATATTCAATCAAAACTCAAAGCACGTGAATAATAAGGATCCCAAATCCGACGAATATCTTTAATATATTTCAAGTCTAGACTATTCGCATTCCCCGTGCCTTTGCTTTCGCCATCCAAACTTATCCTAATTTTACGCGAGATCTCAACTTATCGTAAAGGTATCACTCTTTGGTACTCGGGGACGAAAATATGATAATTCACCACTCAAGCTGGCCAGGCTCAAGAGCAAATCATCCGTATTAGAGATTCCTACCCAACATACATATCTAAGGTCCCCAACAATAGACAATCGTTCCACACTTAACAAGTCAATCCCCACAGTCCGAGAACCATCTCCCGGCACGAGCTCAATAGGAGCTCTGATACCATCTGTGACGGCCCCACCTCCCCCTGGGTGTACCCTAGGGTTTAGCAGACCGCCTGCCCAGCTCTCGCCAGGACTCACTCACTCGCATCAATTAAAATAAGGTGTAATCTCAATAATAAACGAAATAACGGTTCCCAAGTTTGGAACATACGAATACATTCATTTCTATTTCAATCATCCATACAGTCCCAAATACATCAAAAGAGTTAAGTTCTCAGTACATTCAACCCTAATCGAGCGACTAGTGCGAGTACAATTACAAAATTCAAAACAACTAGACTACGCTAGTCTGTACACGTCTCACGCCTCGCTCGTACCCCTGTAAGGAAAACAAATGGCGTGGTATGAGCTAAAAGCCCAGTGAGGTTCCAAATAGCAAATTGACCATTATTTATAAGTACAAGTTTTCGATATAGTAAAGTAACGAGCATGAAGAGTTCATAAAAGTGAGCAATAACACTTCAAGTAGCAATCTCAAAATGAGCCTGTGAAAACCCGAAAAATTTTTATATGTTTTCTAGACATTATTTTATTTTCTTGTCTATAAATTTATACTTTTCTTCAATATATTAATTTTCTATACATTTTTATAAGTGAATATAGTTTTCAAATCATTTTCTTGATATAAGTTAGTATACGTTAAATTTGAAGTGTAGTTTGACGTGGGACCCACTAGTGCGGTAAGTTCGATAAAATTCGGTCAATTAGGTTAAGTTTTGTATATCGGGTTTAATTTATCAGGTGTTAAGAGATAATTAGAGGCTACCAAATGGATGAGAGTTGGAGAGACAAAAGGATAACTATGCATTAATAAGGGTGACAAGTGTCACCTTGTGATGACATCTTAAGTTTTGACCACTATTCATAACTTTACCATTTAATCAAAATTGACCAAAAAATCATCTTCATTTCCTTCCCTCTTGGCCGAACTACTCTAGGGAGAAAAGGAAAAAAATCTTCAACTTTCTTCATCTCAAATCTTGCTCAAGCTTGCAATCCAACCGATTAAACTTGCAATTTCTCCATAAAAATCCTTCTCTTAGTAGTAGTAAGGTTGTTGGTGAAGTGGTTTGGAAGAAAGAGGTATGTAGTTGCTTCCTTTCTTGCATTTCAAGGTGAGTAGCTAGGGAATTCTTTCTTTGGTCTTCATAATGTCAAATTCATGACTTGTGGTGGTTATAAGTGTGATTTTGTGAAAGATTTCATGACTTTTAGTTGAGCAATGTGACTTTTATATTTATTCTTGAATTTTTCTGTTTTCATATGTTTATTATTGTGTGGCCATGGGTGATGGTTTGGGATAATCTAGAATGAAGCTAGGGTGCGTAAATTGTGGCTATTTTCGGAAAATTTCCGCTTTGAAAGGAAATTTCGGAATTAGGGTTTCAATTAACCCCATTCTTCCTGGTACTTTTTCTCCTAGTTAGAGGCCGAATTAGCCTTGGGTTAAAACATGAAAGTTGTATAGAATGATGTTTTATAGTTATCTACAAAATTGCAGCTCAATCGGAGAAATGTATCCTATGAAAAGACCGAAATACCCCTGCTGCCCTGTTTCTATCCGAACATGCTAATCAGCTTTTGTAATTGGTTGTTTTGACCAGGAATACTACTGATTTGGTTGTCGATGTCTTTTTAAGACTTATATCCTTGTATCTTAGCTTTCAAATGGCTTTAGAATCACTTGAATTGGAGTTGTATGTGCTGAGATATGATTGAATGAATCAGGACTGCTAGTTGAATTGCGAACTGGAAAATCTGGGGTTGTTTTGATAAATTTGACCTAGATACATTGCAAACTGGACTGAGTGGCCTTCTTCAACATTGTTAAGCCTTTCTCTTAGCTTCGAAATGGTGTACATTCACCTCAATCCGACTAGTGTCGCTTCAGTTGTGTTAGTTCCGCTAAGCAACAGCAAATCTGCCTTTTGTTTTCCAAACTAAACTTCATTTCCGCACATGTCATTGCTTGATTTTGTACTTGTATGACCTGGAGCCTATGGAACGGATATTGTATGAATTTATATTGTGTATGACTTTGGGATTGATTGAGGAAATAATGAAGCCATAAATGGCTGGGAAATAGGTAAATACAAAGGGCGTGCTGCCCAAATTTTCGCTCGAGGGCTAAGTTTCTATTTGAACTTATATACTTTTGTTTGGCCAATACCATGACCGGTTTTCCATTTTAAAACATGATACCTCTTTAGTTTAAAACTTCAAATGCTACTTACTCCTTCCCAAAATATAGAGGTATGATTTAGGGTTTTCTCGACCACAAGTGAACCACTTTTAAGTGAGGTTTTAAGTGTGAACGTAAGGTAGTATTGTCCTCCTTTTCACATGATTTTTATCATGACGTTTAGTCTATACTAGCTGCTTGGGTATGAGTTGATTTTGAACTATCTAAACGATTCCGAAAATAATATTTTTAGCCTATCTCGTTGGAGTTCGAGTTGCCTTTGGTCCAAGTGTTTTCCGCCGGACATTTTATAACCCGTTTGAGTTAGTTTTGCGTTTGATTTAGAAACCCTAGTTATTTCCGTCCTCCAATCCAAATATCCTCTTTTCACTATAAAGGCGTCTTTATACGTTTTACTTATCATTTGCCGGTTTTTCGTTGATTTCACTTACTTGTTTGTTCGATGAACTGTAATATTCTCTCTCGTTTAAATTTTAGGTTTTTTCGGTGACTGAGGGTCATATCTTGAAGGATATTTTGCACGTTCTTTTGCATAACTAGGTGAGTGTTCCTTGTTTGCTATATTTTTCTTGACTCCATGACTTGTGTTCTTGTTTGATAATGTGTTAAGTGCTTTCAAGGATTTCCAAAACGAGTTTTCTAGGCGAGTGTGTACTTTACCGCGTTCGACCTAAATGAAACGTGAAATTATCAATGATTTCATGATTGCTACATTAGTTGCGCATGATGTAAGCCTTTTGGCTGAAGTGGGCCCTGCCCTTCGTTACCGATCGACTCGAGCCAGAAGCGGACTCGGTCGGGCGATATGGTGACCCTAGGTGAATTTGGTATACTCGAGTATTACCTTGTAGTCTGGTGGAGCCTGACCAATTTCCAGGAGGGGGTGAACGAAACGAAAGAACGAACGAGAGTTTTATTTACCAAAAATGCATTTTATTTAATTGACCGGAGGAATAAGGGGAATGACAGGAGAACGAACGAACGAACGAATATATGGCTCCCTGTGAGCCCGTATCCTTTTAATGAATGTGTTTATCATTTTATTTTGTATTTGTATCTTGAATTATTTGTTATATGTAATGAATGCATTGAACTTCTTGTTGCCTATGTATTTGAAACCTCACTGAGCTTTTAACTCATTCTTTTAGTTTTGTTTTCCTTAACATGGAAAGGCGAGCACGGACGTGAGCTCGATATAGACTAGCCAGTATAGTTCTTTTGTGTCTTTTGGATTGGTTCTCGCCATAGTGCTTGGCACGGGCTAGACGTATGAAGGCTTGAGAACCTTTGTATATTCGATGTTGATACTCCCTTTTGGGATAGCAATGTATATAAATTCCGCTTTAAGTTTTGGATCATTGTCCTATTTATTCTTGTGGTTTTATTCCGATTTTGATTGAGGATTGTAGTGAACGACTGAGTCCTGGCGAGAGCTAGGCAGGCGGTCCGCCGAACCCTTTGGTTCGCCTTAGGGTGAGGTGGGGCTGTCACAGAGCCAGTGTAAAAGTTTTCAGAAGAAACAATAATCCAATAAACAATAATCATTCCAAAGCATAAGGATACGGATGGCTCTCAGGAGCCAACTTCCCATTTCATCATCAGGAGCTTGATCATGTAATAGTTGACACTCCGTCAACTTTCAAGTAAAGGAACCAATCCAATAGAGCACCACTTACACTACTCTCCGTCCACCATTCACACCCCCTACTGGGCCCAAAATCCTCAATAAACACGGGTGGTAATACTCGAGTATACCGATTAGTCGAGGAGATATCACTCCACTCGACAAAACAAGAGACCCAGGGTTCGTTACCCAATCGACCAAGCCCTTGCCGACTCGACTCGAGTAACTTGCCGCAGGGTTTCTGGAATTCCAGGAAGTGCGCACCTCATAACAAGTATGTCAAGTCAATTGCAACAATAAACAAGTATATGTCACGTAAGGGCAAGTGCGATAAAGTACACTCTCGCCCTAACAATTCACGTATACAACATGTAATCACATTGGTCACGTATCAAATACAAGTATCAAGTTCAATTCGGTATTTGAAAGCACTCACCAAAATGAAGTGCCCCTAGTAATCACGTCTGGGTTATACTCCGGGTTCGGAGTCCAAATCTGCGATAAAATTTTGTTTCAGAACTTTAAAAAATCAACTAAGGTTCGAAACGTAGACGTTTCGTTCAATAAGAATCAAGACATGGAAATTCACTTGGAGAATATTCGTGAAACGGTTGCTCGCTTTTCAAACTGAAAAATTTTGTAAGATGTATACTTGGAAATAACTTTTGAGTCGAAAGTACAAGGAAAATGGATTTATAGTGATTATTACCGCTTTTCCTAAGGGTACAAGTTCGGTTAGGTTCTAACGTATAACCCTCGATAACCAAAGTAGCAAAAGTCCTAGATGGTTCAAGTGATATTCATTTATCAACTTTACCCAAGTCGCAAGTGTAATTCTCTAGTCCTCGAGCGTAAATTTGGGCAGCATGCCCTTTGTATTTTCCTATTTCCAGCCATTTATGGCTTCATTATTTTCCTCATTCAAACCCAAAGGTACACACACAACAATCTAATTTCAATAGCCGTTCAATAGGCTCAAGACAATACAAGGACAAAATCAAGCTAACAACAAGTGCAGAAATGAAGTTTAACAAGAGACAGATTTGATAGAGTTTTGCGTAACGGACACAACCGAAGCTACGCTTATCAGATTGGTGTGAAACTTATACCGTTTTGAAGCTAAGACAAAGCCCTACAACTTTCATGAAGATCACTTAGTCAAATTTCCAGTGTAACCCAGTCAAATTCTCAATTCACAGAACCAACTTCCAACTAACCGGCTAGTTAACCGTACTACATTTAAATGGCCATATCTCAGGCTACCAAAGTCCGTTTAAGGCGTTCTTTGAGGCGTTGAAAATCTAAGACAGAGTACTAAAACTTTCATGTTTAGGAAAATGGCTAAATGAGCACGGATCATAGTTAATAGACACGGTCAACTAGATGAACTGTCTAAAATGGATCACTGGATGCGTCCTAGGGCAGTGAGGATATTTTGATCTTTTCACAGGCTACGTTGCTCCGATTGGGCTGAAATTTTGTAGGAATTTATAAAATATCATTCTCTACAACTTTCATGTTTTATACTAAGCATAATTAGGCCTATAACATCACGAACTGGAACCGGACAGAACTGAACTACAATTTTCTAGAAATCTGAAATTTTGGGATTTCAAGGGCAATCTCTTCATTTTCTTGATTCAATCACTACCACAACCTCTTATACAAGCTTATATACATCATATACCACTCCTAGAACAAGTATAAGAAGGAAATCAGTCAAACCCTAGCTTACATACATCACCCCAAAATCATCACAACAACTTGTATAGCTACTAATCTAACCAAAACATGAGTTATATAACAATTTAAACAAAAATAAAAGAACCAAAGCCATGGGTCAGACCTTATACCTCAACAAAAGGGCTTGCAAAAGTAATACTTCACCTCCTCTTGAAATTTTTAGTTCCCTTAGCTTCCCAAGTTCACAACTCACAAGTTAATCGGTTTAGAATCTTGTTTCCTTCACTCAAATGGTGCAAATCAAGATGAAAGAAGGTTGTTTCTCTTGCTCTCTCTTTCTCTCTCTCTTGTCTCGGCCAAACCAGAAAAAAAATGAGGAAGAATGAGCTAATTTACAAGATAAGAAGATAAGAAAATTAAGTTTAGTCGAAGCCACAAATTGCCAACACTTGGCACTACCAAAACCATCCAAAATTTTTTTTTTCTTTCCTTGCATTTTGAGTCCAATATTTCGGCCAAGAGGATAGCTATGAGGGGGGGATATTTTCCATCAATATCAAGGTTATGTGCTGGTAAGGAAATGGTAGTCAAGTGGGGTGTTCAATCGGTAGTGCACGGTACACGTCGGTTCGCACCGTTTTTCCTTAAATCACACGTACTAGGGTTTTTACCTTCTAATCACTAACTTATTATTATCACTTCAAATCATATAATATTTCCTCATCCAAAAGTCACTCGTACCTACCAAATTTGATCCTCACTCCGTACCGAAAAATCACCCTACGGAAAAACATGAAAACCCTAACTTGCTCCAACTTGAAAACGAAAAGTGAAAACCTTTACTTTCATGTTCATTTGCACTTATTGTGGGGTGATTGGGTGGTAGGGCTATTATAAATCATAATTTCCAATTAAAAGGGCATTTTTAAGAAAACGTGAGGGATTTTACAATTCCATAAATTGAATTTAGGGTTTCGGTTGAAATATGAGAAATTTGAGAAAACGGTCAGTCAGAAATGAAACTAGGGTTTTGATTAGACTTTATTTCTAGAATTTAGGGTTTCTAGTCTGTAAAATAAAACAATAAAATAAAGAAACCGTAATATTCTCTTTGAGGCTAAACAACAATAGTATCCTAAAAGTTGGGGTATCACATATACGAATATACATGACCTAAATAAATGCACCACAATGGGTGCGGGGAACTATGATTCATGAATAGATTTCCCTTTTTATAGAGGAGATACGAGCGTGCTAAGGCTTTAAAGGTCATACTCGTCCATATCTCATATTTAAAGGGTTTTTTCTCCTATCTAATCAAGCAAATGATCTGACCCAGTTCTAATTTTCTTAAATGAAATGCAAGTCTAATATCATGTCTCACACATAGAGGTAGGGAATATACATATAGGGGAAATATGGGATAAGGGATATATATATATGAGGGAAATGTCACGCAAAATGAAAAAACCCTAAAACATAGAAAAGATTCATGAAAATGTAGTAATTGCCACACAAACATGATCTAGCGCGTGGATGGTCCCTAAGGGTCTAGCGTTGGAATAGCCCATGTCTATGAGTTCTCACCAGCATTGGACTAGTAAGAAATCGGAAAAGAGGGCCACAACTAACATTGGACTAGTGTGGAATCGGAAACAGTGCCATTACTAGCGTTGGACTAGTGTGATGATGTCATGCATTTATCATAATCAAATAAAACATATAAACCATAATAAAGCAAATAAACACCTAAATCACATAAAACACATATCATATAAGCATGATATCTAGATGCAAGACCCTAAGAAAGCAAGTAACACGTAAACACACAAGCAAGCAAAACACACAAAGCAAATGAAACAAATAAAGACCTAACTATTACATTTGGGGGCCTTAACTACAATCTAAGGGGGGAAAGAATGAAATGAAATGAAATAATAACCTAACTATTACAATTTGGCATTTAAATGCCTCTCAAATAACCAAAATTAAAATAAATATACAAAATTAAAATAAATAAAGTGAATAAAAAAATAAATGAAATAATAAAAACATTCAAACAAGCATGCAATTTCACACATAAAATCACATAGTAGCATATAGGATCAAGTAAAATCAAAATAAAGGAGTAGAATGTGTGAGGACTTGTAAATTCCTTATATATTTCTTGAAAATTCCCTTTTATTTGAAAATTATTTGGCAATTATTATTCTACACTATCCTACTACTCAATCACCCTAGAAGAGTGCCAATGATCATAGGAAATTAGGGTTTTCCGTTTCGATTTCAATTCGAAGTGAAATAGGATTTTTCGTGTGTCCGTAGTGTAATTATCCGGTATGGAGTAAGGATCAAATTTGGTGCTTAAGAATGACTTTTAGGTGAGAAATAATATGTGATTAGAAGCAATGATAAAAAGTTAGTGAATAGGAAGTAAAAACCCTAGTACGTGTGATTTAAGGAAAAACAGTACGAACCGACGTGTACCGTGCACTACCGATTGAACACACCACTTGATCACCACTTTCTTACTATATAAACTCATTAAAATTTGAGCAAAATATCCCCTCATTTCCAGCTGGCTTTCGCCGAAAATTTTCACCAAATTGGCAAGGAAAAGAAACAAAAAAATGAGTGGAAATTGGTAGTGACACTTGTTGGCCATCTAAGGCCTTGACCAAGACCAAATTGTCTTGCCTTATTATCACCATTTTGCTTCCTTTCTTCATCATTTCTTCTTGCTTTGGCCGAGAGAAAGGGAGAGAAAAACCAAGGGAGAGATACACCATTTCATCTTGAGTTTAAGCCATCCAAGTGAGGATACAAGAAACTAAACCGATTAAAACCTTCTTTGAGTGTTTAGCTAGTGGTGTGTTGGTGAAAGTTTGGAAGGAAAAGCTAGGGCTGCTCTTGGTAGTAATTTTAATAAGTTAATAAGGATGATTTACCATTTCTTACTCTTGATCTTGTTTCATTTGGCATAGCACCTTAAATTTGTGGTGGATGATACCAATTATAATGATTTGGATGGATATAGTGTATGTTCTTGAGTTACATGAGTTAGGGTTTGATGATTTTATGCCTATACTTGCTGTATGGATAGTATATGTTGTATCTAAGCTTATATAAGAGGTTGTGGTGGTGATTGAGGCAAGAAATGAAGAAAGTTTCCTTTGAAAACGAAAAATTTGAGATTTCTGGAAAACTGTAACTCAGTTCTATCCAGTTCCAGTTCATGATGTTAGAGGCTGAATTAGGCTTAGAATAAAACATGAAAGTTGTATATAATGATATTTTATATATTCCTACAAAATTTCAGCCCAATCAGAGTAACGTACCCTGTGAAAAGACCAAAATAACCTCACTGCCCTAGGATGCATCCAGTGATCCGTTTTAGACAGTTCATCCAGTTGACCGTGTCTATTCACTATGATCCGTGCCGATTTAGCCATTTTCCAAAACATGAAAGTTTTAGTACTCTGTCTTATTTTTTCAACGCCTCCAAGAACGCCTTAAACGGACTTTGGTAGCCTGAGAAATGGTCATTTAAATGTAGTATGGTTAACTAGCCGGTTAGTTGGAAGTTGGTTCTGTGAATTGGGAATTTGACTAGGTTACACTGGAAATTTGACTAAGTGATCTTCATGAAAGTTGTAGGCCCTCGTCTTAGCTTCGAAACAGTATAAGTTGTACCCCAATACAATAAGCGTAGCTTTGGTTGTGTCCGTTACGCAAAACTCTATCAAATCTGTCTCTTGTTAAACTTCATTTCCGCACTTGTTGTTAGCTAGATTTTGTCCTTGTATTGTCTTGAGCCTATTGAATGGCTATTGAAATTAGATTGTTGTGTGTGTACCTTTGGGTTTGAATGAGGAAAATAATGAAGCCATAAATGACTGAAAATAGGAAAATACAAAGGGCATGCTGCCCAAATTTACGCTCGAGGACTAAAGAAATACACTTGCGACTTGGGTAAAATTGATAAATGAATATCACTTGAACCATCTAGAACTTTTGCTACTTTGGTTATCGAGGGTTATACGTTAGAACCTAACCGAACTTGTACCCTTAGGAAAAGCGGTAATAATCACTATAAATCCGTTTTCCTTGCACTTTCGATTCAAAAGTTATTTCCAAGTATACATCTTACAAAATTTTTCAGTTTGAAAAGTGAGCAACCGTTTCACGACTATTCTCCAAGTGAATTTCAATTTCTTGATTCTTATTGAACGAAACGTCTAAGTTTCGAACCTTAGTTGATTTTCAAAGTTCTTAAATCAAGTTTTATTGCAGATTTGGACTCCAAACCCGGAGTACCACCCAGACGCGAACATTAGAGGCACTACTTTTGGTGAGTGCTTCCAAATATCTGATTGAACTTGATATTTGTGATTTATCTTTGACCAATGTGATTACATGATATATAAGTGATTTGATCGGGCAAGGGTGTACTTTATCGCACTTGCCCTAACGAGAGTTGTTCTTGTTTATCAATTTCACTTGACTTGCTCTACATGCATATGAATTGTATCTTGTCCGGAATTCCAGAAACCCTGTGGCTAGTTAATCGAGTCGAGCCGGCAAGGGTCTGGTCGATTAGATAACGAACCCTGGGTAACTAGTAATGTCGAGTGGAGTGTTATCTCCTCGGCTAATCGGTATACTCGAGTATTACCACCCGTGTTTCGTGTGGCGTGCGGGCCCGGATAAGGGGGTTGATCGGTGGACGGAGACTGGCGTGAAGTGGGGTTTTCTTTCTGGACTAGTTATTACTTGAAAGTTGATGGAGTGTCAACTACCAATCGATCAAGCTGGGATGGAGCCGAGACATGAGCCACTGTATCCTTACATGTGAATATGATCCATATATTCTTGATTACCTGAAGTATTATCTCTTTGATTGGACTTGTTTGCTCGCTATTTCACTATTACACTGTTATTACTTTGTTTGATGGCCAATTTGATATTTGGAACTTCACTGAGCTTTGGCTCACTCCGTTAGTTTTGTTTTCCTTACAGGGGTACGAGCGAGGCGTGAGACGTGTAAAGACTAGCGTAGTCTAGTTGTTTTGACTTTTGACTTGTACTCGCGCTATTACTCGAATAGAATATTTTGTATCTGGATTGTATACACTTTGAACCAATTTGGGTATATTAAGGTTTTGTATCTTGATTGTGCATCAATGTAAATTATAAGTTTGAATTGAGATGTTATTTATGGTCCACGGATGTATGCACGTGATACGAGTGAGTGAGTCCTGGCGAGAGCTGGGCAGGCGGTCCGCCGAACCCTTTGGTATGCCTTAGGGGAAGGTGGGGTCGTCACAGGTGGTATCAGAGCCTAGGTTGTGAATTGATCTGGATAGATTGAGTGCTTGACACGATAGGCTAGGGTTTTATTCTTGAGCTTAGCCTTTAGCCTTGTTTTCTACGTCTCCTGTACTTACTTTGCAATGTTATTTGCAAACCTAGGTGATGGCGGGTACTGATGCATCTGGGAGTGCTGGGCCGTCTCAGCCCGTACCTACTGACATACCTACTGACGCTCCTATTGACGAGCCACATCTGGAGGGGCCCGTCTGTCGCGTGATCACGTATCAGGAGAGCCCCGGTGGGCCAGTACAGCGGTGGTCCCCAGCGCGCAAGATCCGACGCTGCGACTGCTGGAAGACCTACTCCTACCCTGATCGGGTAGTGCTTGCAGTGGACGACGAGCGGAGACGATTGGGTAGCGCCAATCGTAGGTGCCATTCGGAGATAGAGCGTCTCCAGGCTACTCTCCGAGACCAGGGAGCTAGGATCCGAGAGCTGGAGGCCTCGGTTTTGGAGGAGCAGCAGCGGACTGATGCCTTCCGCGAGCAGGCTCAGGCGACTACTGGACGCCTCATGCGAGTGGTTGAGGACATCCGGGACCGGACTGGCCATATCCTGACCGAGTGCGAGGCACTGGTGGAGGATGTGATACAGGACTTGACCGAGGAGGGTCAAGTGCCTGTAGCCCCTGACGTTCCTGGTGCTCCTGAGGAGGATCCGGAGAAGGATCCTTAGGAGGACCCGGAGGAGGAGCCGAGTGCATCCTCAGAGTCTGTTGGGTCGGCGTCTAGCCAGACGACTTGTTAGGATCGGGGATTGAGGAGATTTTTGTGGGGTAGTTAGGAACATAGTTGGACGACACGTTTTCTTTTGTTTTTGACTTTGACGTGTCACGGTGGATGTAAATAGGGTTTCTTTTGTTCTATGTTCCTTGGCTAGTATAGCCTTTGACTTGCCTAGGTTGGCATGTATATGTGACTTGTTTGCTATGTATATAAAGTACTTGTTTATTATGCGTTTTATTACCTCTATTTATCCTTTTGCAACGTGCGATACGAGCCATACCTTACTTTGTTTATATGTCCATAGTTGGTTAAATCCAAAACATGGAGGGTAGAAGAAGTCAAGCCAGGGGAACTAACCGAGGACGCGGTCCTAGTCGGGGCCGTGGGGGTAGACAAGCACAGGAGTCGGTACAAGAATCGAGAGAGGAGAGAGAGGCAACGATTGAGCCACAACCTGAACCCTAGGCTGTAGGGGGAGATCAAGTGGCAACTGTAATCCAACAAATGACTAATATTTTGGCCTGTCTAGTGGAACAATAGGGTCAAGCCCCTGTAAATCAACCTAGGGACCCCGATATGGGGCAAAATAGGGCCTTAGAGAGATTCCAAAAGTTCTCCCCACCTAAATTCTTGGGAGGACCAGACCCAGAAGGAGCCGAGAACTAGCTAGAGGCCATGATCAACATCTTTGCCGCTTTAAACTATACAGAGGATAGGCAAGTACAATTCGCTGTTTTCCAATTCGAAGGTCCAGCCAGGGCTTGGTGGAATGTAATTAGGGCCAAATGGGAAAGAGAGGGAACTGCGTGGACCTGGTTAAACTTTGTACGGGAGTTCAATGAGAAATACCTTCCTCCTATCGTCCAGGAGAAGAGAGAGGACGAGTTTATTAAGCTCCAACAGGAAACTTCTAGTGTAGCTGAGTATGAGACTCAGTTTACGAAATTATCAAAATTTGCTCCTGAACTGATAGCTACGGAGCAAAGAAGAGTACGGAGATTTGTGCAAGGACTCAATATGGAGATACAAGAGGCCTTGGCGGCAGCTCAGATTAATACGTTTACGGAGGTTCTGGAGAATGCCCAAATGATAGAGACTACTAGGGCGCAAATGAGAAATTTCCAATCAAAACGGAAAGAGGTACCTAGTGGAGCCCAAGGGTCAGTGCGGAGTGATCGGAACATGCCACCCGCTAAATCCGGTCGTGGGGCTGGAGGTGGACGGTTTTCGAGTGCATCTAGGGTAGGTGCTTAGAGAGGAGGTGCCCAGAGGGGAGGCCAAAGTGGTAGGGGACAAGGTAAAGGCATTCCGCAGGGAGGCCAAACCTCCACTCCCCGAGTAACGTGCGGATATTGTGAAAAATTGAACCATACAGTGGATGAATGTTGGAGAAAGGCTCAGAAGTGCCTAAGGTGTGGAAGTACGGAGCACCAAATAGTCAACTGCCCGTTGATCAGTGATACTCAGTCGACTGCCAGGTCAAACCCAAAGCCGACCAATGTCGGAGGGACCAGGTCGAGGGTACCGGCCAGAGTGTATTCGCTGGACCAACAATCCGTGCCTGAACCAACGGAGGTAGTGGAAGGTACGATTCCTATTTTTCACCGGTTAGCCAAAATTTTGATAGACCCCGGTGCCACTTATTCTTTTGTTAACCCTACATTTATGCTTGGAATTGACATAAAGTTGAAAGTCTACCTTATGACTTAGAAGTAAGAACACCTACGGGTAATCAAATTTTACTTGCAAATGAAGTGTACAGAAATTGTGATATTTGGGTTGGCGAACGGAAATTAGTAGTCGACCTCATTAGTTTAGCCATTAAGGGGTACGATGTCATTCTAGGTATGGATTGGCTAGCTCGTTACCATGCTCGTGTAGATTGTAGGATAAGTGGTAGAGTTTTGCATACCAGGTGAGGCAACTTTGAAGTTAGACGTGAGGGGTATGTTAGCCTCATCTGCGCTCATTTCGGGAATAAGGGCTAGGAAATTGCTTAGTTATGGGGCGCACGATTATCTAGTTTTTCTAATTAACACTCTGGGAGAGAAGATTAAGTTGGAGGACATGCCGGTAATCCGAGAATATCCGGACGTATTTCTGGAGGAGTTGGGGTCATTGCCACCTAAAAGGGAGATTGAATTTAAGGTTGATCTAGTACCCGAAACTACTCCCATTTCGAAAACCCCTTATCGAATGGCACCTGCTGAGCTTAAGGAGTTAAGAGTGCAATTGCAAGACTTGCTAGAATGGGGATTCATACATGAGAGCGAGTCACCATGGGGAGCTCCAGTGCTATTTGTTAAAAAGAAGGACGGGAGTTTAAGGTTATGCATTGATTATCGAGGACTGAATGTAGTAACTGTTAAGAATAAATATCCTTTGCCCCACATCGATGAGTTGTTTGATCAGTTACAAGGGGCTGTGGTGTTTTCTAAATTGGATCTTCGACAAGGGTACTATCAGTTGAGAATCAGAAAGGAGGATGTGCCAAAAACGGCATTTAACACTCGATATGGGCATTTTGAGTTTGCGGTAATGCCTTTTGGCTTAACCAATGCCCCAGCAGCGTTCATGGATTTAATGCATCGAGTGTTTAAACCTTACTTGGATGGGTTTGTAGTGGTGTTTATTGATGATATCTTAGTATATTCGAAGTCAAGGGAGGAGCATGAACAACACTTGCGAATAGTGCCGCAAACCCTAAGAGAGCACCAATTGTTCGCTAAGTTCAGCAAGTGTGAATTTTGGCTGGAAAAAGTGTCGTTCCTAGGTCATATAATTTCAAAAGATGGGCTTGCTGTAGACCCGGCGAAAGTGGAAGCTGTAGCCAAATGGAAGCGACCAGAGAATCCCACAGAGGTGCGAAGTTTTCTAGGTTTAGCAGGGTACTACCGCCGATTTATAAAGAACTTCTCGAGAATTGTAGGACCCTTAACTAACTTGACAAAGAAACAAGGAAAGTACATCTGGGATGTTAAGTGTGAGAGTAGTTTCCAAGAACTTAAGAAGCAATTGACTATGGCTCTAGTTTTAGCTTTGCCCAATGGGAATGATAGCTACACGGTTTATACCGATGCTTCGAAAGAGGGGCTAGGGTGCGTGTTGATGCAAAATAGGAATGTGATTGCCTATGCGTCTCGAAAGTTAAAACCTCATGAGCAGAACTATCCAACCCATGACTTGGAGCTTGCAGCTGTTGTGTTTGTCTTGAAAAAAATGGTGACATTATCCATACGGTGTGACTTTCGAGGTATATACGGATCACAAGAGCCTTAAGTATCTATTTTCTCAGAAGGAGCTAAATCTAAGACAACGTCGGTGGCCAATTGCACGATTAACTATCATCCCGGAAAGGCCAACGTTGTAGCAGATGCTTTAAGCCGAAAGGCTCAACTAGCAAGTTCCATGGTGAAAGAGTGGAGCTTGTTGGAAGATGTAGGTGAGTGGAAGCCTCGTCTGGAACCGAAGAAGGTGATTTTTGAAAATATTGAGGTGAAGTCGACACTATTGGATCGGATCAAAGAGGGCCAAGTGAAAGACCCAATGGTGCAAAAGTGGATGGAAAAGGTGAAGAAAGGGGAGTTGCCTAACTTTAACCTAGGTCCTGATGGAATCTTAAAGTTCTGAAATCGTGTTGTTGTACCTAGGGGAGAGGAGTTAAAGAGGGAGATTTTGGATGAATCACACCGCTCTAGGTATACGGTGCACCCAGGGAATAATAAGATGTACCAAGATCTCAAAAGTCTGTATTGGTAGGAGAATATGAAGGCGGAGATTGCCCAGTTTGTAGAAAGGTATCTTACGTGCTAACAAGTGAAAGCTGAGCATAAAAAACCGTCAGGTCTGTTACAGCCTTTAGAGATCCCTGAATGGAAATGGGAGCACATAACGATGGATTTTGTATCAGGGTTGCCACAAACACAAAAGGGGCATGATGTGATTTGGGTAATAGTGGATCGATTAACTAAGACCGCACATTTCCTGCCAGTAAATATGAAATATTCTTTGGAGAAACTTGCCAAACTTTATATGGATGAAATGGTAAAACTACACGGGGTACCAGTAAGCATTGTATCCGATAGAGACCCTAGGTTTGTATCCCGATTCTGGCAGAAATTGCAAGAGGCTCTAGGAACTAAGATAGAGACCCTAGGTTTGTATCCCGATTTTGGCAGAAATTGCAAGAGGCTCTTTGATTGGACTTGTTTGCTCGCTATTTCACTATTACACTGTTATTACTTTGTTTGATGGCCAATTTGATATTTGGAACTTCACTGAGCTTTGGCTCACTCCGTTAGTTTTGTTTTCCTTATAGGGGTACGAGCGAGGCGTGAGACGTGTAAAGACTAGCGTAGTCTAGTTGTTTTGACTTTTGACTTGTACTCGCGCTATTTCTCGAATAGAATGTTTTGTATCTGGATTGTATACACTTTGAACCAGTTTGGGTATATTGAGGTTTTTGTATCTTGATTGTGCATCAATGTAAATTATAAGCTTGAATTGCGATGTTATTTATGGTCCACGGATGTATGCACGTGATACGAGTGAGTGAGTCCTGGCGAGAGCTGGACAGGCGGTCCGCCGAACCCTTTGGTACGCCTTAGGGGAAGGTGGGGTCGTCACAGAATGTACCTCCCTTGAATTGGTGACCTAAAGAAATGAAATTTTTCTTATTTACCTTCCAAAACAATGAAAAGGGTCAAGGCATCACATTAATTAACAAATAATCACAAGAAATGGAAATAAACACAAAATTGAATCAATCAAAGCATTCAACTAAAAGTAAACAACCCATATTCAACGAATTAAAACAATCAAGGACCCAATTGAAAGAATTGAAGAAGTTTTAGGGGTCAAATCACTAATATTACAAATATTAGGGTTTAAATTAAAATAAAATAAAATTAAGGGCTTAAGGTGAAGTCTACCAGAATTAAATACTAAAATTCACAAAATAAATGAAAACCCATTTGCTATAATTAAACAACAAAATTACCCAAAAATTTTACTAAAATCCAAATCAAAACTATAAATCTATCAAAATTATTAAACCTTCAAATATCATCCTAAAATTTACACATAATCTGTCCAAAAATCATATTAAAGTATATCAAAGAAAAATGACATTTTGAAGGGATGAAATTGATTAATTTTTCCAATTTTGTGGGCCATAGTGAAATGAGGGAAAACTTGAGGGGTTAAAATGCAATTTCTAGAAGTCATGCATGCAAAGCATCGAAGCAAGCTTTCTTCTGCAACATTCCTTCACAATTTTCTACAACTTTGCAAGCTTCTCTAACAAAAATCACCCGCAGACTCAAACGGAAAAAAATTTATACATTTATCAACCCAATTACCACAAGAACTTCATCCCATTTTGATTAGCATAATCTAAACAAAGTCTTGAGAGCCTCAAAAAGAAGAATCTTACAGCAACAGGAAAAAAAAATGAAAACCCATTTCTTGCGGCTTAAAGATGAAGACCTCAATGGTCAACATTCATTTACCCAAATCACAGAATCATTCATTTACCCAACCATCCCAATCCTCACAAAACCTTTACCCTAGAGTACTAGAAAACTATTAATACACCTAGAAACAGTTTAGAATTTATAGTTGATGCCCTAAATTTGTTTATTACTTTCTAGATAAGCCCTCCAATTAGATCCTAAACTTGTTGAAATATGCATTAAATTGTAAATTGCATAAATTGCTACTTAGTTAAACTATCTTATTTGTATTTTCTTGTAAAGTATATTAGAAACATCAAACATACATTGAATCTACCTTTCTTAGTATTAACATGTTTTTAGAAATTTTACATAATATATTTATTTTTGAAATTAAATATATTTATGACATCATCTTATTATTAGATGGGTTTGACAAATTAGGGTCAAATCCATTGACACTGGACCCCTAACCTCGACCAAATCGATGGCTAGTTCGAGCGAGTTTCAAAACATTGAATCTAGTAAAGTACGTGCCATGTCATCCAAGCCTAAATCTGACTCAATTCTATAATGGCCGTTCATTACCAAGAAAACGCAAATATGCATTTTCCTGTCCATTTCGCTTGCATTTGGGATTGGATCGCATCAGAAAGCATATATTCCAGCTCAGAAAGTTCAGATTACACATGTATATGCAATCAAAGGTAAAGTAAAAGTCAAGTGATCGTCTTTAAAGTTTTCTAATCAAACACCTGTTAAGTCCACAAGATTATTTCTTCTTTGGAACCGCAAAGCAGGAAGGTTTTATCATTATAAAACCTTGGCCGTAACAAGACAATAGAGAGCATTCCAAGACAATTCAAAAGAGAATTGTAAGACAATCAAAATGGATAAAGGATTGTATTTGTTTGTAATTTAGCCAAAAAAGTGATTGGTAATGCATGACGTCCTACGACAAGATTAATTGAATTTTTTTTCTTAATCTATGGCCAAAAAAAAAAAAATACTGAGCAGTTGTATAACAATATGTTGGAGGAGAGTAGACGACAAGCTTCTGATCTTCAAGTTTACCACCTCGAACTTTGTAGCCACTATATAGTCCGGTAGGATTCAAACATGTAAAATGCTCTCTTTATACGCAACCCTACGATTTTTGGATTCAATGCAGAACATATAGCGCACCACCTCTAGGATATAATAGTCTAACTCAAAAGTTGTTGCTTCCTTTTGACCCACACAATCAAAAAAAGCAAAAGCTTCCCCGGTATCTTATCTTGCCCAAAGAAAATAGAGCAATAGAACAAGAATAATAGTAGAAAGAATTGTGATAAGATGAAGTATTTTCTTTTCTTGAGAGAAGTTTGTAAATTTCTTCAAAGAATTTTAGGGTTTATAGACTATACAATCCCTTTAGAAAAATATGTTATATGTCCAAGTACAACATATAATGGTTTCTTTTATTATAAATTGTAGTTAATATGATTTTGTAGCCAAACTAATTAAGTTATAGGATTTGTAACAGATACAAATAATAACTCATTGTTTCTTCCACGTAACTCATATTCAAATGATTTATAACTCCTTTTTTTAATTGTATACTAACTCCATTAAAAATATATATTATAACTCCCGACATTAAAATTTGTAATTCCCATAACTTCTAAATTAAATTACATTATAACTCCTTGTAAACTTTGATCAAAGAAATTTGAAATTTTATGAAAATACACTAACAGATTCAATTAGTTATTTTTTTTAACAATTTCCAGGAATTGACGATGTTATAACTTGAGAAAAGAGTCAGTATCTTATGATATGCTTTTCCAGCAGTCTTAATATCTAACTGTTTCATTTTAATTCATTTCATCACTGACCAATCTAGATACTTCCAATGTTTTATGTCAAAAAAATTCGTCTATGAACGAAAACTGATTTTACATAGGAATAGAATAAATTTTAATATGAACATTTAAAGGGTCCCCAATCCTAATGGTCTACAAGTTTCCTTTTCCTTCCAACTTTTTCTACTTGGCAAGGAAGTTAACAATTTCTTTATCTTATCTGTTTGGATTCACAATCACTTTGCATGGTCATGTCTACTTTTCCATGATCTTTTGTCCATGGTGAGCTCAGACCCAAAAAGTTTTGATTATGTCTTCTTAAACAATTTCAGTGAGTCACCTTTTCATCAGAAAATTCTCATACTTAAATCTTGACTTCCTAATATTTGATGATTCAGGGATGAGTCATCCGGCAAAAAAGTTAAGGTCCAACAACTATATTCATCCCTTTATATAGGCATATGCATCATAGGTAGATCCACAACCTTCCAACCACCTACAAGCAGTAGAAAAGACAAGAATTCTCATGAAAATATTCTTAGACAGGTCCAGAGCCATGATGGACCAAGTGCCAAAGCAAGTGACTGGAATTTCAATTGCTTCAGCGTCACGCTCTTCTCAAAGATCTGTAAATAATTTTTTGCTGCAGTACCCTTCAAATGAATCTTCAAAACTCAGACAAAGTAAGTCGTAATGTTCATTCTTACTATTGATTAGAAGTGAAAACTTACCTGATTAACAAAAGAAAGTTTTCATTATCTATCATTTTCATTTCAAATTGCAGGAAAAGCACATTCAGTGATTGCCAAGGTGAACAAACTTGGGGACAGGATGGAAGGCATCCGAGAGCATGGTAGGTTAATCAAATATTTCTCTTACTAAGCTAAGTGTTTAGAACAAGTAAAACTTACGAAAAAGATTCTAATAATTGCCTAACAAATACCTCGGATTCAAGATCATTAAGTTCCACCACATTTTTGTGTCCCGCCTTCAACAACTTTATTTGGGCTACAATTGATACTTTTGTTTCCATTTTGCAGTTCGATTAGCACCAAAGTTAACGAAAACTGTAAAGGGGAAGTTGAGCTTGGGAGCTAGAATTCTTCAAGTAGGTGGAGTGGAAAAGGTGTTCAATAACAATTTTGGTACCAAAGATGATGAGAAATTGTTAAAAGCTTCTCAATGCTACTTATCAACTACAGTTGGTCCAATAGCAGGCTTACTTTTTGTATCTACCCATAAGGTTGCCTTCTGCAGTGAGAGATCGATCAAATTTACATCTCCAACAGGAAAGCTTCTTAGAGTGTATTACAAGGTGCACCCTCCACTTCGTATAGACCTTTTGGAAGTCTTTTCGCAAATGTTAAATGTTAATTAGTGCCTAAAAGTACTTTTTTGCACTATTGATCAGGTCTTGATTCCACTTTCGAAGATAAAACGAGCCAACCAAAGTCAAGACGTAAAACGGCCATCACAGAAGTACATACAAGTCGTTACTGAGGACAATTTTGAGTTCTGGTTTATGGGATTCCTAAATCACCAAGAGGCCTTGAAGTATCTTGAGCAGGCAATTTTCGAAACTCAATGAACAATTCAGCGTAATGCTTTTCTTGTAGTTTACTGGTTTTTTACGAAACAAAATGTGACTATTGTAAATGGGAGACAAGATAAAATTACTAGAATTTGTAGACATATTATGGTTCTTCTGTTGCTCAAGAATTATGTAATACACTTGTTCTGGTTATGAGTGATAACGATTTTGCTTGACAATTGTATTTGGCCAATATCATTGAACTATTTTACTTTACTCTCTTTTTTTCACCTAAAAGTCAACGGTTTAAGTAAAATTTTTTAATCCATTTATTCAATTTGATAATATTTTTAAATGAAAAATAAACAAAAAAAATATTAGTATAAAACCCCATCCAATGTAGTAAATTTAAATTCATGACTTTCGAATATTGGATAGTGAGACAAATCCAAGTGATATGCCAGCCAAAAGCATGAAAAAAAAAAGAAACAAGTTGTGGTACCCCAGATTTTTCCACCAGAAAAGAGAAAACATATAAAAGAGTAAGAGAATATTTCATTGGAGGTCAAGGGGAGATGAATGTGTTGAGTGGTACAGAGGGATATAAATGAGAAATCTCTCACTTACAACAAAAAAAATTGAAAAAAAAAAGAAAATATTTTATTGATATAAAATAAAAAGCTTTTTGCTAAAAATTTCTTTCTTTTTTTTTTAATCTTCGTAAGTAGCATACTACTACAAACTTCAGCATTTCAATTTAGTAAGGGTAAGTGGGAGTCAGTTTTCTTAATGATGTTATACAGCATAAAAATGTATCCGACTTGGACGAATCACGTTACATAATATTATGAGGTCTGACTGTTTTTGGCCGACGTTACATAATATTCAAGATTCTTCGACCACCAATCCTCCTCTCCACACTCAATCTTCCTTCCGAATGTGCAAGGGACAAGTAATTAATTAATCCATAGTTAGGAATTATAGCTCAAAATACAGGGATTTTCGTGGAATGGGGCAACTTCCAGCTAGAGAAGGTTCGGATACGGGGCAGGGACGGTCCTCAGAAGGACCGTCCCTGAGCGGTTCTCTCACAAAAAAAAATGAGAGGACTGCAATAGGCCACGTATAATGGGAGCAACAGCAAAGGAAAACGACGTTGTTTTAGCAAGTGAGTAGGAAAAAAAATAAAAAAATATCTGAGGGGCTAACGGGCTCCGTTAAAATACCTCAGCTGTTCCGTTCCAAAAATTCCCGCTCAAATTAATGAGGCACGACTCTTCATCTGAAATTTTCAAATGAAATAGAATTTTGGTCTCCCTCCAAAAACATATCTTGTGAACATTCATTCACAATTCCAGAGTATCAGCAAAATAATATCCCTACCCCAAATTGGGAAGTTTCAGATGAGAGGTTTTTAGAGAAAGTGTATAGTGTTGCAGAAGTAACTGTTGCGGGACAAAAATTTTTCATCAAGGCTGCAACAAGACGGAAGTTGGTGAGATCTAAAGCAGAGATAGACTCAATCGAATTGGACTAAACCCCAAAGGTAAGAATATTGCAAACTCATTGCACTATTTGGCTTGTTTTGCGACAGAAGAGGGATGAATTTACTTGCATGATTTTGTTTGTACAACTCGTTTAAGACAGTGTGGCATGAATAATGAAATTGAAATTCTGGCGAAAACTCCTAAACAAGGAAATCATATGGGTAGCATAAATTAGATACATTGAGAGCCAACTTAAAGAACGTATGCACAGGGAACTTATGCATGCCAAGTGTTTGTAAATTTGACTCAATTGATGAATTAAAGTTCTCACCTTTTAAAATCTGGTTGCATAGTATACATATATCTTGGCTAAAAGAGGTTGAGTGGGGTGGCTTGTGTAGCAAAAACTATCAGGGTAGTTGATAAGTACATGTCTATCAAAATTTATAACCGCATGGCGAGAAATTTACATAACTTAGTTGTTTCTTTGAATTTGCAATTGCGTGTTGGTTCATCGGTAATGTTATCTACATGGCACATAATATGATATTAAAATTGCTATACAGATGGTTAGTAATTATGTTGACTTCATCGTAGTGTGTATGTGTTGAAATGGGCCAAACGTGTACATAATTAATGACTTATGTGCAATCTTTTTGTTGATGGAATGAGTAAGTGCAATGGTTCACATTGTGATGACTGATGTACACGTGGTAATTGACAGAAAATGCAGTTGTTGATAGCAACAAGTTGACAGAGAATGGGATTCCTAAAACAGGAATGGGGTTTGATGCAGAAGATGAGGCTTATAAATTTTACAATACATATGGTTTTGTCATGAGCTTCAACATCCAAAAAGACTACTTGAACAAGGACTAGGATGGCTTGACAACATCAAGAAGGTACACTTGTTGTAAGGTATCCCATAATACTTGTGTATGCTTACATGGTCATAAATTTATAGAAGTTAGCTTATTGTTTAAATTTGCAATTAATTATTGGCCCTTACATACTATCACGTACATACACATAATGTGAAAATGAATTTGGATTAATATCAGAAACCTCCCTTGAGGTTTCTTCTAATCACATCTAGCACCCCCCATATTTTTTGAAATCACACTTAGCACCCCTGGAATGACAACTTTGGTTTCTTGTCAACCCCTTTATTTAAAAATGGTAGTAAAAAATGAATTGTAGGAGAGAGACTTTATTTTTGTTTCACTTTTACCCAAAGCCCAAAATGATTAGTGAATTTTAGAAGATAAAAATAGAAATAAATAGGCATATGATATTAATTTAGAAGCTGAGGGTGTAAAAGTGTAATAAAAAGAATGTTATAACTAATTATCAGAGATTTTGGCAATATAGAGATGCATAACTAATTATGGACCTGGGGCCGGAACGGTTGCACTCCGGAAGCTTGTGTGCATTTTGCACACGGTGTAACATCATTTGTACACGTTGTAACACTAGAATAACAGCGAGTAATTATACTACCTTTAACAGCAGTAACCGTCCCTGCCCCTTCTCCACTAATTACATAGTCCATGATACTACATTGGATCAGTCCAGTAACATGATACGTAAGCCTTATATTGCAATCCAATTCTGAACAAAAACACCATCTACAACTAGTTGTTTAGATAGTGAGCATTGCAATGCACAAAACTATACACAAGTAGTTCTAAGATTAGTCAAACAGCACCATAAGTGGCAGGAAATATAAATCAGATGCATATTGCACCACTTATCAAAAAATTGTCCACAAAAGCTAACATTGCTTCAGTATTGCTGGGAGCTAAGAAGACTAGTACCTAAACTACTTCAGATACCACAAGCAAGGATTGCGGGGAACCTTTAGCACTCTCAAAACATCATAGAGAAACTGCTGGTTATAGTGTTAGAGGCCACTATTGCAGCAGTATTAATGCTAACAGAAGTTTCGGCTTGAGATCCACCATTTAGAGTAGTTTGAGCATTTGGTACAAAGGGAATTATACCTTGCTTATTTACAGCAGCATTGGTTTTCATTGAAGACCTTCCTCTCTGCATCAGAAAAGAACAAATTTAAACTTTTTTGCTGCAAAACTTTAAATTACTCAAGTAGTGCACTAGTTCTGAATTTTGCAGCAGCAATGTATGACATTATAATGCTTACCCTCTTAGTAGAAGTGCTTGTGCTAGCCTGCAAATTAACTTGCACATTGACAGCTACATCTTGTTGGCGAAAACTTGGATTACTCCCCTGACTTGAAACAACCACTGGCACATTTCCTTGTACCTGATCCTAGATCACAGAAGACATGATAAACAAGTTAATAATATGTGCAACGTATATACTTTGGTACATGATCAGATGATCAGATTGAACTTAGTTACCCAAAGCACAGCCCCTGCCAATCCCGTGTTAGCTATGCCTCTACCAGGCTTTCCTCTCCTTAGAGCACCCTGCAATGTAACAACTTCAAAATTGAGCATATAATTATCTAGCTCCCACAAGTTAGCTAATATTTTGTGATTATCAGGACAAATTTGGTCCCTTTTACATGTATACATAGTCAAGTAACTAACACCTAACGTGATGTATATTTTTGTAAACTGATTGTACCTCATAAATCACCCTGTGTAAAGTACTCACAGATAAGCAAGAACTACTCATACAAGTAAAATTACATATCTACTATAGGGAGATGCACAAATTGATCAAAGGGCTAAATAACCATTCGAAATTTATGCGTATACATGCACTACCTTTTATAGATATACACAGTCAAGTAACTAACATCTAACATAATGTACATTTTTGTAAACTGATCATACATCATACATCACCCCTTGTAAAGTACTCATAAATAAGCAAGGACTACTCATACAAGCAAAATTACACATCTACTATAGGGAGATGCATAAATTGATCAAAGGGCTAAATAACCATTCCAAATTATGCGTACCATTACACTACCTTTTATAGATATACATAATCAAGTAACTAAGATCTAACATAGTGTACATATTTGTAAACTGATTGTACCTCATAAATCACCCCGTGTAAGGTGTTTATAGGCAAATTGTGCGCCAAAACAATGGCATTTTTGTTATTTTCTGGTTTCCAATAATTTTTCTTATTCATTATTTTTTTCCAGCATTTCCCCGCTTAAAACTTTGCCTGGTGTTGGTGGTTTTTGGGTAATTTCTCACCTTTTGATTAGGACAACCTATCACATCCTATTTCCAGGGGTGCTAAGTGTGATTTCAAAAACATGGGAGGTACTAGATGTGATTAGAAGAAACCTTAGGGGAGGTTTCTGATATTAACCCAATGAATTTACTATATAGTTGTTCGCTGGTTATATAGAATCGATATAAGCGTACAAATTGGGATCTAATATGTTATACCCTGCATGCAATTGGTAATACATTATATCTTGTTCAATTTATTTTACAGCATACCAAGGATAAATACAGCTTCTTTTCACAAATTAATGGATATCAATCAAAGGTGGTAGAGCAAAGAAGTTAGATTGGATAATTAGATAGTTTTTTTTTTATTTTGCCAAACTCATAACACTCATTAGAATATATTTACACTTAGTTCTTAGTGCATTACCACATGTTCAATCTATTTTATAATGTACTAGGGGAAAGAAAGGTTAAATTGCTAATTTTAGATTTTGTTTATTGATATTGCTAATTTGCAGTTATTTGTCCACATGTATATCGCAACCACATGCATAGTGCAATGGTATGCATACATTTGGAATGATTATTGGTGCTTTAATCCACCTGTGCATCTCTTTGCAGGCTACAGTGGGTGTGTAATTACATTTGTATGACTAATACTAATTTGTCTATAAGCAAATTACATGGGATGATCTATCAGTACAATCAGTTTACAAAAATGTACATAATATTAGATGTTAGTTACTTGACTGTGTATATCTATGAAAGGTAGTGCAATGGTATGCATAACTTTGGAATGGTTATTAGCCATTTGATCAACTTGTGCATCTCTCTACAATTGATGCATAATTTTACTTGTATGAGTAATACTAGTTTGTCTGTGAGTATCTTACACGGGGTGATCTATGAGGTACAATCAGTTTATAAAAATGTACATCATGTTAGGTGTTTGTTACTTGACTATGTATATCTGTAACAGTGAGATTAGATATAGTGCAATAAAAAGTAGCCACCTGAGTTGGAATGTATTTTAGAAACTTTGGTATAATGCTATTAGTATTTTTTTGTGAAGTGTACACGTTGTTAGTAGTACGGAGCAGTGCTATATGTTATGTATGCTTACATGGTCATAAATTTATAAAAAGTTAGTCTATTATTTAAATTTGTAATTGGTTGTTAACTCTTACACATTGTCACGTACATATACATAATGTAAGAATGAATTTACCATATAATTGTTTGCTGGTTACATAGAGTTCATATAAGCATACAAATTGGGGTTTGATTAGCTATACCGTGTATGTAATTGTTAACACATTATATCTTTTTCTCCTTATTTTGTAGCATGTGAAGGGCAAAGATAGCTTCTTTGACAAATCAATGGATTTCAATCAATGCTGGTGGAGCAAAGAAATTATATTGGATAATTAGATAGTTTCATTATGCTAGACTCATAACACTCACTAGAATGTACTTACATTTAGTTCTTAATGCATTATCACATGTTCAATCTATTTTACAATGTACTAGAGGAAAAAAAGTTAAATTGCTAATTTTAGATTCTATTTATCAGTATTGTACATCTAGTTAGTATTTAAGTAGTATTTGTTGTTAATTTTTTTTATTGTTAGCTCGATTTGTTTTACAATATATCCAAAGTAGTAACTTCGATTCTATGAATTGGTAAAAAAAAATTTCTATTGCTAATTAGTAACATCCCGATGTTGTACCCCATGTTAGTATTTATTGACTTTTTGTTGCTAGCATCTTACAAACGGTTTAGTCCATTTTATGATATGTTTTAGGAAATAAAAATTTTTGTTTTACAAATTGGTGAAAACTAGTTACATTTAGTTATTTATAAGTTACATACATGTTGATTAAACACAAATTTAACTAGTCATATACCACTATTATGGAAATAGTAGCTTTAGGTAAAATTTTAGTTGTCAATATATTATAATCTCAAAAAGTAGTAATTGCCCATCAGTAAATTTGTTACACTCAATCATAGTGTCACTCGTTTCTGTTTTTATCAAACCCCAAACTAAAAACCTTAAAAACGTGGTTGGAATATCAATTTTGGCATACTTCTATCATTTAATTGATCTTTGAACAAATATCCTTAAGTTTATTAACTGTGATGCATATAAAAATAAACCAAATGAATACTCTAGTTATAACATTATGGACAACAATTCTAATGGATATATACAATGCTTCAAACAAATCTACAAATTGAACAAAAATCTACGATGATTACAATGATATCTACAAGGATTCTTACCTATCACTACATAACATTTTGTATAAATCGAAATTGAAAATCTACAAATATTGTGCTAACAAAAATCTATAAAAATAAATTAAAAGAGTTATACAATGCTGTTAACTGAGTTTCACTTGCTCCATTTCTTCTTCTCAAGTTGATTTCTTCTTTTTCTTTCTAATTATAAATGGTGGGATTGGTTCTGCAAGGTCAATAGCTCCCACTTTTTATATTTCTTCCTTTTCATTTGGATTCTTTTTTATCCTTTTCCGTGCCATCTTGCCACTGCTCATGCAAATTGTAAAGGCTATTTACTTTGTTCAATACATATCAATTTGACTATTAGTGATAGATGACTAATTAAATTTTTATTCAATCAGCGTGTATGTAACTTATAAGTAACTAAGGGTCCGTTTGGTTGGATCAAAATGGAAAATATTTTCCTAGGGACAAGGGAAAATATTTTCCATTGAAGTCATTTTCCTGAAAAATCACTTCTTTCTCCATAATTTTCCAGTGTCTGGTTATTAAGTGAAAATATTTTCCAAATTCCTTTTTTCATAATTTTCCAATGTTTGGTTTATTAATGAAAATATTTTCTAATATGTTTGTTGAGGATTTGGGGCAGGGACGGTCATCAGTATGACCGTCCCTGCACGGTTAAGGGCCAAGATTTGCCCTCAAAATTTTGTGCGGCTGAGATTACACCATGTAACTCGATTTCCGCGTCAAGTGTGGGGCCCACCACTAACTGTTGTGAAAATACATTCTGTGAAAAAAAAGTTACACGATGTACAAAGAAAGTTACGCGCAGTTGATAATGACCAAAATTGCCCGGGACGGTTGCACCTGCAACCGTCCGTGCCCCGAGTCCGTTTGTTGATATGTTGCAAATATTTTTCTACTCTTAAAACTTTCATTTCGTTAGAAGTTAATTTTAGTTTCTATCCATTATAATCATATTATCATTTCTATAAAATATTTATTCATATTACACCATGAATTCTTAAATGGAATTATTAATGATACTAATGAATTGGTTGGGAAAGAAGAGTTAAAAACCAAACAAAAACCTAGCTGAACACTATTCTTTATTGGTATAGTATCATGTCATTATGTTGTTCCTTTGAAAAGGGAAAAGAACCTAAATGCAGAGAATCCTATATTGGAATATAAACCAAGATTTCAGCTCCAGAATCAAAAATCTTATTCATGGTACAGAGTTAGAACCATTGGTACATACAAGCACCCTAATCAAGCCTAGAGTGATTCAAATCCCTGCTTTAAATGTTGTTGGCCTCAGTTGGATCAAAAATCTGGAACAATTCAATACATACAAAGGCAAATATAAGCCAAAATATAAAATATTGCTCAACAAAAAGGAAAATCACATCTCCAAATGGAAAATGGTCCCAAAAATATCAGTTGCCTAGGTAGTAAATCATGGATACAAAAGGAAACATCTATACAACACGTCACCAATGTTCATGTGAACGTTTTACAGGAAAAAATTTAATGACCAGAGCTTTGAACAAATCCAGTTGGCCTGCACCTACAAATTCCCAAGACCAAGGCAAGTGGCAAGGTACTCAGTTAGCCCTCCTTTTTTCCACTTGTAGATCACCTCCAAGGTGATGCTGAAACACAACAGGAAAAATAAATATCTTAATACGTGATAGGATCTAGTTCTTTCTTAACTAACTGATGCTTTCTTTTTATTTTAACCTGCCACATGCGTTGATAACTTAGCAATGACACAATGGACATTGTGAATAGCCAGTAAATAAACCCTCAACAAGGATTTATAATGACTTACCTTACTATCTATGTGACATACATATGGGCATGTTGGACAAAAGAATCTGGCAGGGCGGTCCATATGCGGCAATTCATACTGCAATAACATCCCACAAGTCCGGCAAAATTCCATTGCAGTCTCTTTTAGGATAATCCACTATTTATGTATGTCTCTACAAAATTAAAACAAGGGGAAAAAAGCATCAGAGTAACATAATATTAGCACACAAACTTAATCTTCACTTGATTGTTTCATTCACAATTTAAAATAAATAAGTAATACATATGCAAGATGCGTAAAAATGAAGCACTAACACAGTGGCCATAAAGAAAGAAAAACAGAAGTATCTAGATGATTAGAAAAGAAAACAAACTCTTTGATTTGACTCAAAATGATGAGCATTTCATTCCTTTCTATTGTTTACCTTTCGACACACACGCTCTCTCCTTTCTCTTCTTTCTTCTCCCTAATCCCAGAAGAGTATATGCGCAACTGAATGAATATTTAAGATACTAGAGAGCCTCACCTTGCGAACGTCTTAACAACTTAACCTTTACCCCAATCCCAAAACATAAATCCTAAAATTTAAATTCTCTAGACAAGAAATCCCAACATTCAGTATTCATATCGCTCAGAGAAATCAATAACAGCCATATACATTTAACAACAAATTTCTCAATAGAAAGACAAAATCAAACTCTAAGGACACCAATTGATTGATAATTTACAAAAAAACTACTGAAGTTTCTTAATCTATCAATCAATTGATACAAAAACAATCATGCAAGCTCAAGCCCTTACCTCAATAAGAATCGTCAGAAAATGGGAGTGGAGCAATAAATTTTACCAGAATTCCTAGAGCTTCATATAATTATAGAAAAAGAAAACTGAAAACTAAAGATAAAAGAAACATCTTTAAAAAAAAATCCAAATTCCTCTGTGAAACTAGTGCCACAATTCTCAAGAATTATAGCAACAAAATTACAAAAAAATCGATAGAATCCTAGATTGGAACAACCGATTTTATCAGATTTTTTTGGAAAAAATAAAAAGATATTCAAGACAAAGCCCTAAATAAGAATCTCACCCAAGGCACCTTGCCAGAGTTGGAGATGGCTGCCATCAGAAATGATCATATTGTTGGTGATTTCTGAGTCTCTCCAATCTTCATTGTCCACTCTCTGTATCTTTAGCCGCAAAGTCTTTGTTTGTTTTTGTTAGAATGTGGGTAGGGAGCTCTATTGTGAAGTGCAAGAGCCGCTCGTTTTAATGAAGGAAAATAACTTCAGTAAGTCAAAAGATGAAGTTATTTTCCACCAAGTGAAGTAAAATATATTCCCCGCATAAATCTTTTTCCAAGATAAAATGATTACCAAACACAGGAAAATTTGGAAAACATTTTCAGGAAAACATTTTACATTCAAACAAACACACCCCAAATGTAACTAATTTTCACCAATTTGTGAAATAAAAATCTTTATTTCCTTAAACATATCGTAAAATAGGCTAAACATACCTAATGTCTTTGCTTCACCAGTATTGATTGATATCCATTAATTTGTCAAAAGACACTATCTTTGCCCATGACATGCTGCAAAATAAGGTGAATACGATATAATGTGTTAACAATTATATACAGAGTATAGCTAATCAAACCCCAATTTGTATGCCTATATGAACTCTATGTAACCAATTAACAACTATATATTAAATTCATTCTTACATTATGTGTATGCATGTGACAGTGTGTAAGGGCTAACAACCAATTACAAATTTAAACGATGGACAAACTTCTGTAAATTTATGACCATGTAAGCGTACATAACATATAGCACTACTCCATATCCACTAACAACGTGTACCCTCAACAGAGAAATTTTAATATCAACTATACCAAAGTTTGTATAATACATTCCAACTCATGTAATTACTTTTTTCTGCGTTATATCTAATCTCTCTTTTATATATATACATAGTCAAGTAACTAACACCTAACATGATGTACATTTTTGTAAACTGATTGTATCTCGTAGATCACCTTGTGTAAGATACTCACAGACAAACAAAGACTATTCATACAAGTAAAATTACACATCTACTATAGGAAGATGTACAAATTGATCAAATGGCTAAATAACTGCTTCAAATTTATGTATACAATTGCACTACCTTTTATAGATATACGCATTGAAGTAACTAACATCTAACATAATGTACATTTTTGTAAACTGATTGTACCTCATAGATCACCCTGTGTAAGGTGTTTATAAGCAAATTAGTATTATTCACCTAGATAAAATTACACGCGCACTGCAGCCTGCAAGGAGATGCACAAGTGGGTCAAAACATCAATAACCATTCCAAATGTATGCATACCATTGCACTATGCATATTGCTGTGATGACTAATTGCAATATGCATGTGAACAAATAACTGTATATTTAACAATTTCTATGCATCGTATTGATGAATAACATATTGTACATTCTGATAAATATGGTGTACATCACACACCTTATCTAGGCTAATAACCATTTCAAAGTTATAGATACCATTGCAGTACCTTTCACAGATATACACAGTCAAGTAACTAATACCTAACATGATGTACATTTTTATAAACTGATTGTACCTTTTAGATTACCCAGTATAAGGTACTTATAGGCAAATTAGTATTACTCATACAAGTAATATTACACATCTACTGCAGCTTGTAAGGAGATGCCTAAGTTGGTCGAAACACCAATAACATTTCCAAAGGTATGCATACCATTGTACTATCTTTTATAGATATACACATTTAAATAACTAATACCTAAGATGATGTACATTTTCGTAAACTAATTGTATTTATACATCACACTGTATAAAGTGTTTACAGACAAATCAGTACTACTCATACAAGTAAAAAAATTTACTAACAATCAGTACAAGTTGTGGCTGCAACGGCTAATTGCAATATGCATGTGGACAACTAACCGCATATTCAAAAATTTGTACACATTGTATTTGGTCGGTTACATGGTGTACATTATTTCAATCAGATTGTACATTCACTAAGTATGTATGTACTGGCCATTCATTGAAGTAAACTATCTATCTAATTTAATGCACTCTCATAAGCACTAATTGTCAATTTCATAGACAATTGGAACAAATAACCATCTAATAAAAACATCTGATATAAATGTTATTAATGACTAACATGCTATACGTTCCAATAAACATGGTGTACATCACATACGTTGTCTAGGCAAAATCTTACAAGTTATCAAAATTTTCGCCATACTTTAAAAGCAATTACAAGTAGTAAAATTTATACCGTGCAACAAGTTACACCATACTTTAAAAGCAATTACGAGTAGGCAAATATCATTGTAATCATGTTATGGGATACCTTGCAACAAGTGTACCTTCTTGATGTTGTCAAGCCATCCTAATCCTTGTTTAGTTAGACTTTTCGGATGCTGAAATCTATGACAAAATCATATATGTGAGTGATGGTCACATAGTGTCACAATTGTGCACAATAGGTTTCCGATAATATACATGTTGTTAGATGACAGTTACGGTTTATAGTCATAAATGTACGCATTGTGAGTCAGGCATTGCAGTGTTGTACTCCCTATTTCATTAGTGTAACTCGCTTTACTTAACTTTTATCTTTGTCTACTGTGATGTAAGCGTCCATACACGGTCGGTAATACAGTTTAAACTATACGGTGTCACTGCTATTCTGCAACAAGAATAAAAAAAAAAAAGCAAGTAACAATTACCTTCACACTCTCCCTGTTATTTTATATACCTATAAATATTCTAAGTCATTTAATTCGTCTATTGAATCAAATTTACAAACACTTGGCATGCATAAGTTCCCTGTGCATACGTTCTTTAAGTTGGCTCTCAATGTATCTAATTTATGCTACCTATATGATTTCCTTGTTTAGGAGTTTTCGCCAGAATTTCAATTTCATTATTCATGTCACATTGTCTTAAAACGAGTTGTACAAACAAAATCATGCAAGTAAATTCATCCCCCTTCTGTCGTAAAACAAGCCAAATAGTGCAATGAGTTTGCAATATTCTTACCTTTGGGGTTTAGTCCAATTCGATTGAGTCTATCTCTGTTTTAGATCTCACCAACTTCCGTCTTTTTGCAGCCTTCATGAAAAATTTTTGTCCCGCAACAGTTACTTCTGCAACACTATACACTTTCTCCAAAAACCTCTCATCTGAAACTTCCCAATTTGGGGTAGGGATATTATTTTGCTGATACTCTGGAATTGTGAATGAATGTTCACAAGATATGATTTTGGAGGGAGACCAAAATTTTATTTCATTTGAAGAGTTCAGATGAAGAGTCGTGCCTCATTAATTTGAGCGGGAATTTTTGGAACGAACAGCTGAGGTATTTTAACGGAGCCCGTTAGCCCCTCAGATGTTTTTTTATTTCTTTTCCTACTCACTCACTAAAACAACGTCGTTTTTCTTTGCTGTTGCTCCCATTATACGTGGCCTATTGCAGTCCTCTCATTTTTTTTTGTGAGAGGACCGCTCAGGGACGGTCCTTCTGAGGACCGTCCCTGCCCCGTATCCAGAAGGTTCATAGTTGACAAATTAAAGGAAGTGTATACCGCTGCTCTTGCATAGGATGATAAGGGAATGGCTTTGGATGCGATCAAGAAAAGCGATCCATATACCTGAGGCCCAAAATGTTCTCAACTTCTTGATCCAATAAACCATTCAAAATTTAATTGGGCCTGACAGTAGGCCCCATAGATCCATATCCAAAATGTTTCCAACTTCTTAATTCCATGGACCAATCAGAATGTAATTGGGCCAGACACCAGGCCCTATAGGCCCATGCCCTTAATAATATAAGGCCTAAGTCAAACTGGCAAAATATGTTGGGCTCGAAACCTGAATCCTCAGGCCCACGACTACTGTGTAGGCTACATCAACCTGACCCATCACTGTGATGAGGCCTGGTATAAATATACGTGGGATCGTACATTTATTTGTACGGTTGACTTTTAAGGAATTGTATATGATATTATATTTACCCAACAACTTGACTAACAAGCACCCATTAGAAAAATTCTCTATATAATTAATGAATGACATCTTTATCATTTCAATGATGTATGTTCTATATTTGAATGATAATTTCCTTAGAATAAGCATAATCAATAAAATCATAAAAATTATGATGATGAGATTCAATTCATTAATACTAAGATGTATTCTTAAATATCTCTAGTAATAGAGTTAATGAGATATAACATTATAAATAAGGATAGACTAATATATACAAGGCTATTTATTTATATAAGAAGTAGTGGATCTCATCTACTATGATCTGTGATATCTAAAATAGCTTATGAGTGTTTAATAAGATGATGAAATTCAAAAAACAGATTGATCTACAAAGAATAATCCATTTAACTATCAAATGTCTATTCTTTAAGTGACAGGAGTATAAGTGATTTTAGATTTAATATTATCATAGTATCTTAAACGTAAATGAGTGACTTCAATCATTAGTAGTGGGGTACAGCATGAAACATGAAAAAATAGTGAATAAATTATATTTATACGCGACCTTTTATGCTTAGATAAGTTAGAATTCTAAGCACTAGACGGAGAAGTCTTAGAAAGGTACTTCTAAATACTTTTTCATTAAAATTAATTTTTGGCGCAAGGGAATATTAGTCCAAATGGAGTAGACATATGTTCCATACTTTATATTTAATATGAGAGAATTATGCTGAGGGATATTAATTACACGAGGAATGATCATTGGCAAATAGTCATCTACTTGATTATTCTCATCACTTGAGTAGTCATGACGTATTATTAGATAGGAATTTTGATCTGTAAAAATAAATTAATTGAATTGAATAAATGATAAATTAAAGGAGTTTAATCATCTAGTTCTTATTTATTAAGAATTATAACTTATAACCAATACATATATGAGAACCCAATCAGTCACACTCATGAAGAACCTCATTAGTTAGATTAAAAAATTTATGTGGGGACTTAAGTTTTCATAATATATAGTTTAATATGTAAGATTGCTCCTGTGTAGGAATGCTCTTTCTTACCTTTCTTGCTTAAGTTCTAAACCTTGGTAGATTTTGGCTATGGCCGGCCAGCAAGCCCTTTAGCACTTGGCTGGGGAGCTCGCCTCTCCTTCGAAGAAATCGTTTGTTGAGATTTTATCCCAACAGAGCCTTCCTCCTTTAAGGGAAAGCCTACAGTGTTCTTCTCGGATGAAGATGTTCACATGCTCTCATCCCCCTTCAAGTTTACATTGGTTGGAAAGTTCTCAAAGGGCTGCCTGAACATGGAAGACCTATGCAAGTCTTTTCAGACTGTCGGATTCAAGGGTGGTTACAACCTTGGTCTTCTTGATCATCGACATGTACTGATTCAGTTCGATCTAGAAGAGGACTATTTGCATTGCTGGTTACGTGGTATCTGGAATTTTCGTGGTTTCATTATGAGTACGTTTAAATGGTCTCCGTCGTTCACTGTCGAGTTTGAATCTCTGATAGTGCCGGTCTGGGTTTCTCTCCCCAACTTACCGATTCATTATTTTGCTAAAGGTTCGCTCTTTTCAACGTTTAATAGGAGAACCTCTTAAGGTAGATGCCTTCACGGTAGCTTTGGTGAGACCAAGTATGGCTCATTTTTGTGTAGACGTTAATCTCTAACATGAGCTTCCGGATAAGGTATGGATTGGGAACGGTTCTTTGAGGGGTTTTTGGCAACGAGTGGAATATGAGAACTGTCCAGAATTCTGCGCCCTCTTGTTTCAAAGTCGGACATAAAGCAACAGCTTGTCAATTAGGGCTGGGAAAAGGCAAGGCAGGTGAGAGTAAAGTCAATATTTCCACTCAGACTTGGATCCCAAAGACAGCAGCTGAAGTTGAGGAGCAGGCCCCTCATAGGCAGCACCAACTAGGCGTGCGTGGGAATGGTGAGAGAGGGAACAAAGACCCTAACGATCAAGATGGTGGAGTTCCTGTGACGCCCCAACTTCTCCCTTGGGCGAACCCAAGGGTATCGATGGGACACCAGCCCAACTCTCGCCGGGGCTCACTAAAATTCATAATTCAAAAACTAGAAATACTTTAAATATTTTCAATATACATTTAAAGTACTCCAAAACATTAATACTTAAAATTTGCTAACTTTCAAGCTTAAATACAACCCAAAAGAATATGTACTACAGTCATTGCCATAATACAACTTGAAGTCTCCAAAAGAAAACAACTTAGCACTATTCGTGAGCACTCTCGGTCTTGAACCCTGTTGAGGAAAACAAAGGAGTGGAATGAGCTAAACAGCCCAGTGAGGTTCCAAAACACACAAGCAGTTCTAATAAATCAAGTAAATTAAGCATAACGCACATATGGTTCAAGGTTTCACATTGGCACATTAAAATGAGACATTTATCATTTTACAGAAATAAACATACATTAAAAGGATACGGTGTTCATGTGGAACTGTTTCGGTCAGCTGCACCTTATAACCCCAATAATTCCCCCGGTTTCTCTGGCTATCGCCTTATTCCTCCAGTGGTAATACTGGAGTGTACCGAAACGGTGGCCCAAGGTTCCAACCTACCCGACCGAGCCCAGTCCTGGCTTGAGCAGGTTAGCAACCAAGAGCAGGGACCAGTTCAGCTAAGAACTTACAACATACGCAAGTAATCAAATATACTGGTAAACGGTAGAAATTCACGATTAAATGGTAGAAATTTTTTATTTTAGTAGGTCGAGTGAGATAAAGTACACACTAACCTTAAAACGGTGGAAAATTACGTATGAGGAATTATAGAGAACATTTAATACTTAAACACATGAGAAATATGAAGTAAACATATAGCAAAACTATTCAAGTCACACACATGCAGGAAACACTCACCAACTCAAAAGTAAGTGAGTAAATAAGTCTTTTAGTGATCCGCTCCGAGGTTTCCTTCAATATTCTCTTGAGCGCCTGAAGAATAGTGATCGATTATCACTCACATATACTCACAATCACTTAACATACCAGGAAGAAAATGTATTTGAGGATTTAAAGTCACAAGGGAAAACTCGTATCCTCCATGAAATCGGGTTTAAAAGGAACTATCAATATCAAAAGGAAATGAAAAGTTCTTAAAAACTCATTTCCTAAGAAATCAAGAATTTTCAGCTTTGCGCGATAAATTTAGTAAAATCAGATCTTGAGTTTCGTATGTCCAAAAATGGAAAACTTTATACTGTTGGAAACTAGATCCAAACTACTAAAAATTCCTAGAAGATACTTTTCCAAGATTCTAAACGAAAAGCATTCATTTTTCAGCTCAAAGTTGCTGATTCAAGAAACAGTCTTGGTTTTTAGCAATATTTGGAAATTTAGAAAAATTCACAGAAAATGAATCAGCCCTCGAAATTCGTAACACAATAAGAGTTCCAAACAATGTTTCAAACACAACAAACGGAACTAAATTCGGAGTTTTGAGAGTCAAGATATAACAGTTCAAAGTCAACTGAATCTTGCAAACTGATCAGTGAATTTCCAGATTTGAAGAGCAATCTTTGGGGCATCATTTGGATATCGAAATGGTATTGAAATTACACCAAATTTGATACACTTACACTTCTATACGTGGACTACCCCTCTATCAAATATAGGCAAAAACTCACGTGGGAAGGTGGTTAACAAAACGACCAATGTTTGTGAAATTTTCAAAGCAAATCTGCCAACTCACTCTTTCTTTCCAAAGGTTTTGTCCAATGAAATCAACCCCAATTCACTCCATTTTTGAAACCAAGGTTCCAGAAACATTTAATAAGCAATTTATGGTTAAATGACACTAAAATTTCGAAATATAACATCCCAAAACAGATTTGACCATTCGATCAGCAAGAAAGGGAAAAGTTTCCAGTTTCCAGATTTGACCAAAACAGATTTGTCACGCTTTCGAAATCAAGCCATATATAACTCTATACAGACTCAAATTGAGAATGGTTGGTGGTGTTGGAAACTAGGTTCAAAATACTACAATTTATCAGAAGACATCATTTTGAAAATCTGTTTACAAGTGGGACAAAATTGAGCTACAAAATGCAGCTTCCTAGTTTCATTCAAACAACCAGTCAAAACAGAACAACCGACTTTGCTGAATCACTGCAGTTCACTCAAATTGAACCAGCAGGATATTTTTATACCATTGGAAAGCTATGAATGTCTAGTTTTGAATACCACTAACAGCACTCAATTTTGACTTTTTCACAAAAAGTTATGTTCGGACAAAGAACCACTGTCCAGGTACCCCTGCTATACAATTTCCAGATTTGAATCTTGCCAAAACTCAAGTTTTATGCAACCAAATGAAACAATTTTTGAAAGGAACTTTGTACACACAATATACAACATATATCCATCAATTTCACAGCCAACCAAGTATTAAAATTTTGAAAATAAAACAGAACAACATGGACAGAATTTTCGGCTAGCTCTTTTCCTCACGGTTTCTCTCTTTCTTTTTCCTCTTCTAGTTTTTTCCATTAAAACTCATCACAAACACACTAACACACACATAAACATCATGGAAGCCCTCATTTAACCAAGGTGGGAGAGATGAGGGTTTGGTGTGGTCAAACTTGTAAGGGAAGCTTGGATGAAAAGTGGTTGTTAAGTTTGCCAAAAAGTCAACTCTCACTAGTCGACGCTAGTGTTTCATACCACCACTTTCTCTCGGGTTTGATACACTCATGCACTAATTCTCCAATGTAAATTCTCTAATACTGTAATTATTCATACTTACTAGTCTGGTATTAAATCCTCAAGTCTCCAATTAGTCATACCGGCGCGACTTTCGAGAAACTATCGACGCGCGCGCGGTAAAAGTTTAAATTTTAACTCACTCACATCTAATTTCTCAATTAACTTTTCTTAGTCTAATATTGATCATTCTTAATTCTCCAAGAATATTGTACTCTCGGATCAAACATTGCCTAAAAAAAAACGTGTATTCACTATTCCTGACTAAACGAGTCGCAGAAAATTAATTTTGCTAACAAAACGTTTTAAAAATATAAGTGAGACATCGTTCCATAAAAATGGATTTAAAATGGTTGAAATAAATTATTCGGAGAAAATGGGTGAATAAATAATTAAATAAGCTAGTAATATAGAATTAAAAGTAAGTAAAATTCCGGTCCTCACATCCTCTCTCCCTTAAAAGAATTTCGTTCTCGAAATTCATATCTTCCATAACCTCAGATAACCCTGGACCTTGTTGTGTGATCATTGCATATGTTCTTGCAGGTGCCATTAGTTGGTTTCCTCCTTCAGTGACTTGTCGAGAGATAGTTTTATTTCCTTGTTGAATAGTAGTTTCTCATGGATACCTCTTTGGGCAGTCGTGAACTTTATGGTTGGTGCTCCCACATCCCATACACTTTCGCCCATTCACCCATCAGTTTTCTTCGGTATGATTCGTCCTTCCACAATATCCACAGGTCAGATGAGGAGTTGTGACTTGACTTGCCTGCGAAGTTTCCCTTGATTGTATTTGCCCTACTGGAGTTCCTCGTGACATAGTTCCTTCTGGTTTTTTTATCATGGGTGGTGAAGGAAGTGGTAGTCTTACTCCATCCACTCCTTTTCTAACTTTAGGTGGCGGTCCAATTTCTCTTGGTACTTCAAGGTAGTGACTACTATCGGATACATCTCTTTTCCTCGCTTGAAAGGTTCTCAGTTGGGATTTTGTGCTCTCCACCCTTTGTGCTTTCTCGAGAGCGTCACTAATTTCTCAATTTGTGCTGCGGCAAGGGCATCTTGGATTTTTAAATTTAATCCTTGAATAAACCATCTTATTCTCTTCCGCTCCGTAGCCACCAATTCTGGAGCATATTTAGATAATTTCGTGAATTGTGTTTCATACTCAGCCACACTCGAAGTTCCTTGACGAAGCTTTATAAAATCGTCTTCCTTCTTTTCTTGGACTAGTGGAGGAAGAAATTTCTCATTAAATTCTCGTACAAAATTTATCTAAGTTCTTGGAATTTGATCTTTTTTCCACTTGTTTCTTATAACATTCCACCAGGCTCGAGCTGCTCCTTCAAGTTGAAATATAGCAAAAGTGACTTGTCTTTCTTCTATATAGTTCAAGGCGTCGAATATATTTCTTATATTTTCTAACCAATTTTCAGCCACTTCTGGGTTAGGTCCTGTAGAAAATTTGGATGGGAAGAATTTCTGAAACCGTTCCAAAGCTCGATCCTCCCCTATCTCTTGGTTTCCACATTGGTTTCCTTGTCCAACCCCCTGGCCCTGTTGAGCTACTAAGAACTCTAGTACATCCGTCATGCGAGTTAAAACTAATCCCATTTGGTCATCTCCTCCTCTAGCCCTTGGCTCGGCGTTTTGATCAGTAGCAGACTCATTGTCTACTCTTTGATTTCGAGGTTGTCTGGGTTTGTGAGAACCCGGAAATTTTCTTATTTTCAAGCCTTTATTTTATTTAATTGCACGCCTTTTCTATATTTTCTTTGTTAGAAAATTTTCTAGATAATTTTTATGAGTAAATATGGTTTCAAAATCATTTTTCTAGTATAAGTTAGTTCATGAGATTTTAGAAGTGTATACCGAACGTGGGACCCACTAGTGCGGAAAGTTCGGTAAAATTCAGCCAGTTAGGTTAAGTTTCGTATACCGGGATTAATTTGGCAGGTGTTAAGAGATAACTAGAGGTTACTAGATGAATTGGTGTGAGAGGGACAAAAGGATAACCATGTATTAAATGAAAGTGACAAGTGTCACTTGGAGATTAAGTCTTACTTTTTGACCACTATTCACTCTTTTACCATTTTACCAAATAAATCAAAAATTGACCAAAAATCTCTTCATTTCCAAGCTTCTTATGGCCGAACTCCTCCAAGGAAAAAGAAAGGAAATCCTCTCCAAATTTCTAGCTCCAATCTTGTTCAATCTTCAATTCCAACCGTTTAATCTTGTATTTGCTCCATAAAAACCCTTAAGTGAGTGGTTGTGAGGTGATTAGTGAAGTGGTTTGGAGGATTAAGGTGCTAAGTTGCTCCTTTTCTTGGGTTGTGAAGGTGAGTAACTAAGGGACCTTTCTTTCTTCTCAATAATGTTTGATTATTGACTTACGTGAGATGAAGTGATGGATTAAGGTGTTGTTTCATGACTTTTGGTGGAATTTGGTGCATTTTTCTATTTAATCATGATTTTTCTGTTTTCATATGATTATTATGGTGTGGCCTTGGATGATGGTTGGAAATGATCTAAAATGAAGCTAGAGGGTGTAAGTTGTGGCTATTTGCGGAAAATTTCCGCATTGAAAGGAAATTTCGGAAGTTAGGGTTTCATTTAACCCCATTCTTTCCGGTACTGTTTATCCTAGTTAGAGGCCGAATTAGCCTTGGGTTAAAACATGAAAGTTGTAGAGGATGGTATTTTATAGTTTCCTACAAAATTTCAGCTCAATCGGAGCAACGTAACCTATGAAAAAACTGAAATACCCCTGCTGTCCTGTTTCTGTCCGAAACTGAAATTCAGCTTTGGTAATTGGTTAATTTGATTGGGAATACAACTGAGTTAGTTGTTGATGCCTTCTTAACATTTATATCCTGGTATCTTAGTGTTTAGATGGCTTTGGAATCACTTGAATTGGAGTTGTAGGTGCTGAGATATGAGTGAATGAATCAGGGCTGCTGGTTGCATTTCATAGTAAACTTCAACTGGAAAATCTGGGGTTGTTTTGGTAAATTTGACCTAGATACATTGCAAAATGGACTGAGTGGCCTTCTTCAACATTGTAGCCCTTTCTCTTAGCTTCGAAATGATGTAAATTACACCTCAATCCGACAAGGATAGCTTCAGTTGTGTTAATTCCGCTAAGCAACAGCAAATCTGTCTTTTGTTTCCCAATCCAAACTTCGTTTCCGCATATGTCCTAGTTTGATTTTGCACTTATACGTTCCATAAGATTTTACTCTAGTGATATGTGGATTCGGTTTATGACTCGTATTCGAGCCTTATTGTGGCTCCAATTAAAGGTGTTTGATAGCTTGTGATTTGTGGGTGTTGAGGTTTGGTTGGAAAGTAAAGAAAGACAAGGGAAATGCTGTCAAAATTTTCGCGGAGCTTCTGCACAGTCTCGGGAAATTTACTATATCTTGATGTAGGAATGTTGGAATTGAATTCTGTTTATTGTGCTTTAAACTAGATTCATTGGGCTATAAACCGTGTAAATTTTAGACCCTATTTATGTCTGTACCATTTATGGTGATTTTTCAAAGTTGACTGAAATATTGTACCTGTTCTGTCTTTCACTAGATAAAGCAGCAACTTGAGGCTTGAATTTGACTGACTTGCGTTCTGAATCTTATGAGGGTGTTTTCTGGAAAGTTATAGCCCTTTGAATGTATTTTCCAACGGTATAACTTTACTAATTTTGGACTTACAAAACTTGAGATATGACTTTTCATATAGGGTTGCGCGAAACTGGAAAATCCTATTTTCCTAGTATCGATCTTACTTTCATTTTCTACTTCAAATTTGAAGTTGGTCAGTCATTGTAGGTAGGGTTTTGAGGTTGTTCATACCTTTAGGACTAATCGTTATCTTTTCACTCCAAAGTCACCTCTTCGCTTTACATTAATGGTTCAATTGGATAGGCACCTGACTTGTAATCGAGTTTTACTTGCGAATTCCACTTATTAGGTTTTGGAGTCCAGTCTTAAGTGTTTGCCTTGATTGTTCTAGGAGGTGCTGGCGAGTAAAGCCACACTTGGGAAGGAAACTTTTGAAATTATCCTTGTTTGATCAGGTGAGTGTACCACTCCCCAGAATTATTGCTCAACTGGTTTTCTGTACTTGCAAATTGCTATTTGAATGTCTTTCCTGACTGTTTATCTTGTATGAGACGAGGGTGTACTTTATCACACTCGTTCTCTTGCCTGTACTGAACAAACTGGAATCTATTACTTGTACTTGTTATGTACTTGAACTTGTTACTTGCACTTCTTATGATGTCGTTTGGAAGAGTATCCAACGACCTTCCTGTTAAACCTGAGCTCAACCTCATGGGGAGTTAATTAAATCGAGCCAGCGAGGGCTTGGTCGAGATAATTGACAATCCATAGGTGCCTGTTCCTGGGGGAATCTTTGGGTATTGAGACTCTTGATTCCGGTATACTCGAGTATTACCATTCCTGTTCCTGTTTGGCGTTCGGGCCCGGTAAGGGGTATGTTTGGTGAACGGGATTTTGGCGTTAAAGTGGTGATCTACTGGACTGGTTCCTTTATTTGAACGTTGACGGAGGGTCAAGAAGGCTGGATCAAGTATTGCAACGGGGATTTGGCTCCTGAGAGCCACCTGTATCCTTGAAATTGTGATGTTCGTTCATTTCTTTTACTTGATGCGGATATGTGTCCTATAAATGTTTTCTCATGATTTCTACTGTTATATTTTTGGTACCTCATTGAGCTTCTAGCTCACCCCGTTTCGTTATCCTTGTTTTTCTTACAGGAAATCACCTTTTGAAGATTATGATGTTTGAAGCATGAGTTGAGCTAGTTTTAGTATTCTTTTGTATAGCTCCTCGATGGTTGGAAAACCTTAAATGTATTTTAACCAAACAATTCCCTTTTGAATTGTAAATTTGCAACCATGTGTATATAAAAGTGTTTAACCATGTTCCTAAGTTGATTTGGTTTGGAAATGTTCTTTTCTAGGGTTATCTAAAGTTGTTGTGGTTGTTTGGGTTTCGGACAGTGAATGTTATCTTCTCGAAGTTCTTTTGAACGGTTGGTAGGGTTTACGCTCGTTCCGGATCCGTAGTCCCGGCGAGAGCTGGGCAGGCGGTCCGCCGAACCCTTTGGTTCGCCTTAGGGGGAGGTGGGGCTGTCACAGGGTTGACGTCCCTTTCGTTGTCCTCTAGGTTTCATGTTCACAGCTAATCTAGATGCACATGCATAAACCCCATACTAAACCATAATTGAACTATACACACATACCAGTAACAACTCTAAAGAAAAATGAAATCACTTGCACAAATAACATTATCACCGTACAAGTCAAACACAACTAGAGCTCATTAGATCATAACACAAGTTACAGTCAAGTAAAGTACATACGAAGTCAAGGTCAACAAACAAAAGTAAACAGGTGATTAACAAAAGTACATGCATCTCCAAGGTACAAACTCCTAAGTTCTACTCCTATCGTCCCATTACAAAAGATCAAAAGTAGTGCTTTACTAGATTAATTGGAACTAGATGATTCTCGTTCCCCAACACTAGGATGCTCTGGACCACGATCTTCTCCACCTCTCTCTCTTAATTGTTGTGTCATCCTAGCCAAACGATTATTGGTTTCCTGTAACTATTCACGTGAAATATCGATTCGTTCCTATTCCCCGTAAATAGAGATCTCAAGTCCTTAGCATTGCCCTTAACTCTTAAGTATTCAGGTACAATAATCGAAAAAAAGGTAATTCACAACTTGAGCCGACCGGTCCCAAGAGTAAATCACCACATTTGAGATTCCTACCCAACATACATATCTACTTTTTCCCAAGTATCAAGATAAAGGGTTTATACCTATCACATTCATGATTCACAGCTTACGCTCTAGAAGAGTACTTAAGTCTTTACTCATTCACATAATAGGAACCATAGCACGACTTGGCCCAAGCTCACCCCGCGCAGAGACCACACGAAGTGGCTCTGATACCACCTGTGACGTCCCCACTTCTCCTTAGGACGAACCCAAAGGTATCGGCAGGACGCTTCCCCAACTCTCGTCGGGGCTCACTACAATCCATAATTCAAAAACTAGAAATACTTCAAATATTTTCAATATATATTTAAAGTACTCCAAAACATTAATACTTAAAATTTGCTAACCTTCAAGCATAAATACAACCCAAAAGAATATGTACTACAGTCATTGCTATAATACAACTTGAAGTCTCCAAAAGAAAATAACTTAGTATTATTCGTGAGCACTCTCGGTCTTGAACCCTGTTAAGGAAAACAAAGGAGTGGAATGAGCTAAACATCCCAGTGAAGTTCCAAAACACACAAGCAGTTCTAATAAATCAAATAAATGAAGCATAACTCACATATGGTTCAAGATTTCACATTGACACATTAAAATGAGACATTTATCATTTTACAGAAATAAACACACATTAAAAGAATACGGTGTTCACGTGGAACTGTTTCGGTCAGCTGCACCTTATAACCCCAATAATTTCCCCGGTTTGTCTGGCCATCGCCTTATTCCTCCAATGGTAATACTAGAGTATACCGAAACGGTGGCCTAGGGTTCCAACCTACCCGACCGAACTCAGTCCTGGCTCGAGCAGGTTAGCAACCAAGGGCAGGGCCCAGTTCAGCTAAGAGTTTACAACATGCGCAAGTAATCAAATATATTGGTAAATGGTAGAAATTCACGATTAAATGGTAGAAATTTGTTATTTTAGTAGGTCGAGTGAGATAAAGTACACACTCGCCTTAAAACGGTGAAAAATTACGTATGAGGAATTATAGAGAACATTTAACACTTACACAAATGAGAAATATGAAGTAAACATATAGCAAAACTATTCAAGTCACACACATGCAGCGAACACTCACCAACTCAAAAGTAAGTGAGTAAATAAGACTTTTAGTGTTCCGCTCCGAGGTTTCCTTCAATATCCTCTTGAGCGCCTGAAGAAATAGTGATCGATTATTACTCACATATACTCACAATCACTTAACATACCAGGAAGGAAATGTATTTGCTTAAACTTATAACAATGTCTCAAAAGAGATTCACGCTATTGAAATTCAAGATTCAAAAGTGAGGATTTAAAGTCACAAGGGAAAACTCATATCCTCCATGAAATCGGGTTTAAAAGAAACTATCAATAGCAAAAGGAAATGAAAAGTTCTTAAAAACTCATTTCCTAAGAAATCAAGAATTTTCAGCTTTGCGTGATAAACTTAGTAAAATCAGATCTTGAGTTTCGTATGTCCAAAAATGGAAAAATTTATACCGTTGGAAACTAGATTCAAATTACTAAATGTTCCTAGAAGATACTTTTCCCAGATTCTAAACGGAATGCATTCATTTTTCAGCTCAAAGTTGCTAATTCAAGAAAGCAAGACAGAACTAGTCTTGGTTTTCAGCAATATTTGGAAATTCGGAAAAATTCATAGAAAATGAATCAGCCCTTGAAATTTGTAACACAACAAGAGTTCCAGACAAGGTTTCAAACACAACAAACAGAACTAAATTTGTAGTTTTGAGAATCAAGATATAACAGTTCAAAGTCAACTAAATCTTGCAAACTGATCAGTGAATTTCCAGATTTGAAGAGCAATCTTTGGGGCATCATTTGGATATCGAAATGGTATTGAAATTACACCAAATTTGATACACTTACACTTCTATACGTGGAATACCCCTCTATCAAATATAGGGAAAAACTCACGTGGGAAGGTGGTTAACAAAACGACCAATGTTTGTGAAATTTTCAAAGCAAATCTGCCAACCCACTCCTTCTTTCTTTCCAAAGGTTTTGTCCAATGAAATCAACCCCAATTCACTCCATTTTTCAAACCAAGGTTCCAAAAAAATTTAATAAACAATTGATGGTTAAATGACACTAAAATTTTGAAATATAACATCCCAAAACAGATTTGACCATTCGGTCAACAAGAAAGGGAAAAGTTTCCAGTTTCCAGGTTTGTCGCGCTTTCGAAATCAAGCCATATCTAACTCTATACAACTCAAATTGAGAATGGTTGGTAGCGTTGGAAACTAGGTTCAAAATGCTACAATTTATCAGAAGACATCATTTAGAAAATCTTTTCACAAGTGGGACAAAATCGAGCCACAAAATGCAGCTTCCTAGTTTCATTCAAACAGCTAGTCAAAACAGAACAACCGAATTTTGCCAACTCACTGCGGTTCACTCAAATTGAACCAGTAGGAGATTTTTATACCATTGGAAAGCTATGAATGTATAGTTTTGAATGCCACTAAAAGTACTCAATTTTGAATTTTGCACAAAAAGTTATGTTCAGACAAAGAACCACTGTCCAGGTATCCTGGCTATACGATTTCCAAATTTGAATCTTGCCAAAGCTCAAGTTTTATGCAACCAAATGAAACGATTTTTGAAAGGCACTTTGTACACACAATATACAACATATATCCATCAATTTCACAGCCAACCAAGCATTAAAATTTTGAAAATAAAATAGAACAACATGGACAGAATTTTCGGCTAGCTCTCTTCCTCACAGTTTCTCTCTTTTTTTTTCCTCTTCTAGTTTCTTCCATTAAAATTCATCACAAACACACTAACACACACATAAATATCATGGCAGCCCTCATTTAACCAAGGTGGTAGTTCATAGAGCCCACTTCAACCAACCAAATCCAACCAACAACAACAAGAAGGAAGCTACAAGCTTCAAAGCCAAGAAGTGAAACAAGAAAGCAAGAGTTGTGGTGGGAGATGTTTATACCTTCCAAACCCAAGAAGAAACCCTAGATTAAGATCAGATTTTTCACCGAAAATTCTCCAAAAAAATCTACAAGATTGCTCCTTGCTCCTAGCTAGAGTGGTACTCCTAGTTGTGAGTGATTTGGTGGAGGATTTGTGGGTGAAATGGAAGTTAGAAGATGAAGTTTTTCTTTCTTCCCTTCTTCCTCCTTAGTGTGAGGATCCAAAAATTTTCTTATTTATCGAATATTACAAGTTTACTTAAATATTTATTTACTCATTTTCTCTAAATTATTTATTTTGACTATTTAAAATCTATTTATATGGAACGACGCCTCTTTTATATTTTTAAAGCGTTCTGTTGAAAAAAATTCATTTTTCAAAAATTCGTTTAGTTCGGAATAACGAGTATACGTTTTTCGAGGCTATACTTGAATCGGGAGTATATTAATATTGGAGAGTTAAGAATGATCAATGGTAGATTAAGAAAGGTTAATTGAGAAATTAATACTCGACTCATGTGAGGACTCACAAATTTTCTTATTTAATTTCCTATTTCTAGCTCATTTAATTATTTACTTGGCCATTTACTCCGAATATTATTTTCTAAGCTCTTTAGACCTAATTACATGGGTCTATAACTTAATTATATTTTTAAAGTGACTCGTTTCAAAATTTAATTTTTGAAAGCTCGTTAAGTGTGAATAGTGAATGCGCGTTTGGAAGCAATAACCGTTTTGAGAGTACTATAAGTTTGAAAAATTGGAGACATGCACATTAGTCTTAAAATTGATATTTTTATGTTTAAATGTTCAAATGTTAGTTAGTTATATTATCGTTATAAGAATTTCTCGGAAGGTTCACTTTATCGCGCTTAAATCGGAAGTACGTGTTTTTACGCGCGCGATTTAATTGAGGGACTTTAGACCCTTATTTTGGGACAATTAAGATTGAATAATATTGATACGAATATAAGTGCATCAGAGGTTTAGTGCACTAGTGAAATAAACTCGAGAGAAATCGAGCACAAAACACGCGCGTGCGCGCGCGAAGGAGAGTTGGCTTTGGAAGCAAATGTTGGCCACAAATTTTAAAGCTTCTCACGGAAGCTTACCATCAGCATTAGCTCTTCTTTTGCTGCTCCAAACAGCCGACCAAGAGGAAGGAAAAACAGCTCCAATTTCCTCTTCATTTCCTTCACCAAATCTTCTCCATTTCACCTCAAAATTTAACCACACTTCACTAAACACTTGGTGATCATCTTAAGCTACAAAAGGGGGCTACTTTCCACGGTTTTTCTTGGACAAAATAGGTCCGAAAATTCTGCTTTGGATCATCAAACCAAGTAAGTGATGATCACACCTTGGAAACTTGATTTATGGAAGTTATCTTACACATTTAAGCTCATGCATGCACATGGGTAGCTTGTTTATGATGGAAAAATGGTTGTGTGGGCTCTATGAACTCCCACTTTGGTTTGAGGGACTGATTTGGTGATTGATGGTGATATTAATGTTGGTTTAGTGTTTAAATTAGTGGAATAATGTTAGATTGTTGATAGAAACTCAAGGATGGTGCAATGACCAAAAGTGACCATTCTGCCCCTATGTTGTCCGTGACCCTTAGGGTGATTTTTAGTGATTCTAATGGCTTATTTATGATGTATACATGTTATATGAATGATGTAGAAAGTTTCATTGAAAAATAACATGATTTGGTTAGTCAAATGTGGTGATTTCAAAGGTTTAGCAAATCTGGAAATTTTCCCGTCATTGCCCAGGCAGTCTTTTTCTTTCGGCTATAACTTGTTACTCCGATGTCAAAATCGAGTGCTGTTTGTGGCACTGGAAACTAGACATTCCCAGATTTCCAACGGTATAAAACACCCCTTCTGATTCCACCTGAACAGCCTGTGCCAATCATTTAAACATGACTGTCCTGTTTCTCGTTTACACTGGAACTTAATGCTGAAAAATGAGTTAGTTGTGGACAGATTTTGGGAAAAATTTCTTCTATTAAATTGTAGCCTTAAGAATTTAATAAGCAAACGAAGTAAATTGACTAAAATAGCAAGATCTAACGTACCAAATACACAGAGAAACATACACACAAAGAGACATATCACTTTAGACAGGTAGTCAAAGCAGGCAGATAGTCAAAAGCAGTCAACATTACACGTGTACATATTAACATACCACAAACAAAAGTCATGGAATGACAATACAAGGGCAAATCAAAAGAAAAGGCGATATCGTCCCGGTCTCAATTAAATAACCCCGTCCGGTCTCTCACGTCACTTACCATCCAAACTAGATGTCCATTGACCTCTTGTACTCATTCTGGCCAAACAAAGCCTATTCATGTTCCCAAAATCCAAATCTCCAATACTTAACACCGCCTCAACTCTGGAGTACTCGGGCACAAGAATCCGAAATAAGATAATTCACATCTCGAGCTGGCCAGTCCCAAGAGTAAACTATCTACAATCGAAATTCCTACCTGACGTACCTATCCATGGTCCTCAAATACCACAAGAAAATGTAAGGCCTATAACATTCACAAGTCACAGCTTATGCTCGAACGAGCACTTAGTCCTTCATACTTATTTACCACTTAGTCCAGGTTCACTCCGCGCAGAGACCACGCGAAGCAGGCTCTGATACCAACTGTGACAGCCCCACCTCCCCCTAAGGCGAACCAAAGGGGTCAGCGGACCGCCTGCCCAACTCTCGCCGGGACTCAGTCGTTCACTTCAATCCTCAATCGAAAACCAGAATAAACACAAGAATAAATATAACAACGATCCAAAACTTAAAGCACAACTTATATACATTCTATCTCAAAAGGGAGTACAACCATCGAATATACAAAGGTTCTCAATTCACCATACATCCAGCCCGTGCCGAGCACTAGGGCGAGAACCATTACAAAATCAAAGAAACTAGTCTAGGCTAGTCTCTATCGAGCTCTCGTCCTTGCTCGCCTTCCCCTGTTAAGGAAAACAAAACTAAAGGGATGAGCTAAAAGCTCAGTGAGGTTCCGAACACATAATACAATAATCAATCCAGTTCAAGAAACATTTACAAGGAAAAGCGATAACAACACATTCATTAAAAGGATACGGGCTCACAGGGAGCTATTCGTTTGTTCGTTCGTTCGTTCATTCTCCTGTCATTCCCCTTATTCCTCCAATTATTTTAAAAATGCATTTTGATAAGTAAAACCCTTCATTTCATTCATTGACACTCGTTCATTCATTTCATTTCACCCCCTTCCGGACGTTGGCCGGACTCCACCCGACAACAAGGTAATACTCGAGTATACCAAACGTTCACCCAGGGTCACTAAATCGCCCGATCGAGTCCGCTTCTGGCTCGAGTCGATCAGTAACGAAGGGCAGGGCCCAGTTTCAGCCATCAGGCTTACATTCATGCATATATAATCATTCAATCATTGAAAATTTCACATTCATTTAGGTCGAGTGCGATAAAGTACACACTCGCCTAGAAAACTCATTTTTAGCAATCATTGAAAGCATTTAACATTCAATCAAATATCCATAACATGGAACAAGGCATATAGTCAAGAGTAACATAACAACAAGGAACACTCACCTATTTAAGCAAAATAACGTCCAAAGTTTCCTTCCGGATAATACTCTCAATCACCAAGGAACCCTAATAATCAAACGAACACATTATGCTTCAACCATCAAAGATGTAAGTGAGTCAAAGACAAGTCGAATACGTACTAGTACAAAGTATAAATATGGTTTTGGTAGTGAAAAGAGTACATTGAAACCAAAGGACATAAGTAAAATATTTGTAAAACTTAGACTCACTTGTAAAACTTTAAAATCGCTATTTGAGTCGAAGTGGCAAAGAAAACGTAAATACCCTAGATGGTTCACGTGGTATTCGCTCTCAAGCCTTACTCAAGTCGCAAGTATATCGACCTAGTTCTCGAGCGTAAATTTGGGCAGCACGCCCTTTGTATTTACCTATTTTCCAGCCATTTATGGCTTCATTCTTTTCCTCAATCAAACCCAAAGTCATATACAAAATCATCTCATTTCAATAGCCATTTCATAGGCTCCATGTCATACAAGTACAAAATCAAGTTAGGAGCATGTGCGGAAATGAAGGTTGAGTCAAGAAACAAAAGACAGATTTGACGTTGTTTTGCGTAACGGACACAACCGAAGCTACGCTTATCGGATTGGGGTGAAATTTATACCGTTTTGAAAATAAGACAAAGGCCTACAACTTTGATGAAGACCAGTCAGTCCAGTTTGTAGTGTATCTAAGTCAATATCTCAAATAATAGAACCAGAATCTCACATTCGGGCTTGTTAACCGCCTTATCCATAAACGAACATAACTCAGGCTACCGAAGTCCAAACGAGGTGATTCTAGGGTTGTTGGAAAGATAAGACATAGCAATACAACTTTCATGTTTTGGCCAAAGGCTAATTCAGTACACAATTAGGTGAACAGACACGATTAGTGTTGTGAAATATCAAAATTGTCCACTGGACTAAACCTATAAGAGTCAGGGGTATTTTTATCTTTTCACAGGTTACGTTGCTCCGATTGAGCTGAAATTTTGTAGGTAACTATAAAAAATGATTCTCTAAAACTTTCATGTTTTATGCTAAGTGTAATTCGGCCTCTAACATCACGAACTGGAACCAGGCAGAACTGAAACTTGAATTTCTAGATATCTGGACTTTTGTCATAGTCAAGCTATAATTAACATTTTTACCTTAAAATTACCACTACTTTCTCCTTTACAAGATTATATACCATATATATACACCATAAACACCTAACCCACAAGAAATATGAGTGAATAAATCAAAACCCTAACTCAATATTCCTCCCTCCAATCATCAAAACTACTTGAAACAAGCATCACAAGCACAACTATAACATTAATACCCAACTTAATCATGATTAATGAAGAAAGAAAGAGTGATAAGCCATTATACCTCAAGACAAGACCTTGCAAGAGTGATCCTCCACTACTTCTTGAAATTTTTGATTCCTTAAACTTCCCAAGCTTCCAAACTAATGATTAATCGGTTTAGTTTTTCTTGTTCTCACTTACAAAGGTTGGATTCAAGGTTGGAAATGGAAAACTCTCTTCACTCTCCTCCCTCTCCTTGCTCTCGGCCAAACCAGAAAAAAATGATGAAGAATGAGCTCAAATGAAAGATAAGAAGGCAAGACAAAAGGGTTTGGTCAAAGGGCCATAGATGGCCAACAAGTGGCACCGCCAAAATCCATCCAAACTTTTTTTTCTTTTCCTTGCATTTTGAGTCAACATTTTCGGCTATAAGGGCTGAGGATGAGGGAGATATTTTGCAACAATATCAAGGGTATGTGGTGGTGGGGAAGTGGTAGTCAAGTGGTGTGTTCAATCGATAGTGAACGTTACCCGTCGGTTCTAGCCGTTTTTCCTTAAATCGCGTATACTAGGATTTTATCTTCTAATTCACTAACTTGTTATTATCACTTCCAATCACACACTTAATATCATCTAAAACTCACTCTTAATCACCACATTTATCGCACTAGCGGGCCCCACATCGATAATGCGTTTCACATTTAACGTCCACTAACTCATACTAGAAAAATGAATTTAAAACTGTACTTGCTTGTAAAAATACATAGAAATTTTAATATTTCCAAGGAAAGTAGAAAATGTAGGCAAAGAAATAAAATAGTCCGAGTTCAATTGCCGCGCTCAACCGTACTCCCAACACATACACGTATATACATATCGTTCACCCAAATACACGTAATTATCAAAACCTTTCTTTGTTGAAAACAAATGGTTAACACATTTTCACTTAACAAGGGGAAGTGAGAATAAACAAAAGGCAAAGAAAATATGAAAATTTTAGGGTTCTCATACTGAGAATGGTTGAAAACTGTCAAAAATGGCATTAAGGCCAAAAGAATGTCGAAATTGGCCGAAACGGCCTGAATGGTAACAAAATAACAAAAGTAATCCTAAACGGTCCAAAACGGAAAAAACGGTTGAGAAATGCACGTGCGCGTGCGCGAAAATGAAAATGGTACAAAACGGGTTACAACTTCCATGAAGACACCTCAACCCAGTTTTCAGTATATCCATGTCAACTTTGCAAAACACAGAACTAGAACTCCAACGGCTAGTTCATATCTCTAGTAAAAATTTGGCGGCATGCCCCTTGTGTTTACCTATTTTCCAGCCATTTATGGCTTCAATATTTTCTCAAACAGTCCCAAAGTCACACACCAAATAATCTTATTTCAATAGCCGTTCGATAGGCTCAAAGTCATACAAGTACAAAATCATGCTAGGAACATGTTCGGAAATGAAGTTTGAGTCAAGAAACAAAAGATAGATTTGACGTTGTTTTCCGTAACGGACACAACTGAGGTTACACTTATCAAATTGGGATGAAATTTATACCATTTCAAAGCTAAGATAAAGAGCTACAACTTTGATGAAGACCACTCAGTCCAGTTCATAGTATAGCTAGGTCAAAATTCCATTGTACAAAACCAGAATCTCACAAACAGGTTAGCTAACCGCACTATGGTTAAACGCCAATAACTCAGGCTACACAATTCCGTTTGAAATTTTTTTGGTTGTGTTGGAAAGTTGAAACATAGGGCTAAAGGTTTCATGTTTTGGCCAAAGACTGGTTTGGTACAGATCAAGGTGAAAAACGCAGCCAACTTGAGGAAATGTCAAAACTGTCTGCTGGACTCTACCTAGGGCAGTCTCAGGGGTATTTCGATCTTTTCGCAGGCTACATTACTCCGATTGGGCTGAAATTTTGTAGAAAACTATAAAACATCATTCTCTACAACTTTCATGTTTTAGGCCTAATTTGGCCTCTAACATGGTGATCTAGAACCGGGCATAACAGGGTATACCTTAACTTCAATTCTGGAAATTTACTACAATCAAGGTATAAATCTCATTTTTAGCTTGAAACCATCACTACCATCTCTTATACCAACTTATATACATCATATACCACCCATACAATAAGTATGATAATTGAATCATTCAAACCCTAACTCAAATTCATTACCCCAACCATCCAAAATCACTTGATATAAGCATTACAACCACAAATACAAGTTACTAAGCAACTCCAACATGATTAAGGAAAAGAAAAGAGTGGTCAGCCATATTATCTCAAAACAAAGCTTGCTAGAGTTATCCTCCACTTCTCCTTGAAATTTTTGGTTCCTTAAGCTTCCCAAGCTCTCAACCTACAAGTTAATCGGTTTAGTTTTTCTTGGTTTCACTCAAATGGTTCAAACTCAAGATGATTTGATGTTGTTTTCTCTTGCTCTCTCTCTCTCTCTCCCCCTTGCTCACGGCCGGTAGGAAGAAATGGGGAGGAATTGTGTGTTTTGTTATGATAAATATGGAGGAAAAATAGTTAGGCAAGAATCCATAGATAACCGCCACTTGTCGCCACCAAAATCCATCTCAAGTTTTTTTTCTTTTCTCTTGTTTTCTTGGTCAAAAAATTCGGCCAACATGATCAGATTTGGGCTGATATTTAGGCTCTAAGAATAAGGAGATTAACTTGATAAAATGGTAGGTTCAATCGGTAGTGAACGGTACTCGTCGATTCTAGCCGTGTTTTCTTAAATCGCGTATACTAGGGTTTTAATTTATAATTCACTACCTCATTATTACCACTTCTAATCCCACACTTAATATCATCTAAAACTCACTCTTAATCACCAAATTTGATTCACCCTCGGTACCGGATAGTCACCCTACGGATAGACGTAAAACCCTAATTCGCGCTAACTGGAAAACGAAAAGGGTGAACCCTTAATTTTATATTCATTTGCACTTATTGTGAGGTGATTGGGTGGTAAAGCTATTATAAAGTAATAATTTCCAAGTAAAAGAAATTTTAAGAAAAATGTGCGGGATTTTACAATTCCATTAAAAGTAGGGTTTCGATTAGAACATGAGAGATTTAAGAAAACCGATTAGTCACAAGTAACTAGGGTTTTCTTTTTCTTTTGTTTAGAATCTAGGGTTTCTAGTCTTTAAACAAAACAAATTTAAGGGTTTAAATCAAAACTAAAACTAAACAATCTCCTAACATTCGGTGTGTCACAATCTCCCCTCCTTAAAAGAATTTCATTCTCGAAATTGCAACCTTTAAGTCAAATCTTCTTAATCCTTTCACGGGCTATGGATTGGAATACTCTAATACCTCATTAACGAGTTCATCAGTAGTGGTAAAGATTACCTCAATCCAAGAACCAACCAACCATGTAATCCTTAGCTCAAAGTCTCAATGGTCTTTAGTCTTAATGAGCTTCAAATGTCTCGTAGATCGGCCTTAATGGTAGTAATCTTTTAAAATGAATAGAAGAAACCTCAATACGATGGAAGATAGGGGGTACCTTCGATGATTGCCAATGGGTCTGCCACCTCTTGATGTCCCATTGCATAGGTCCTTGCCGGCACTTTCGGTCGATTACCCGTGGCATTGGTCGGCTTAGACGTGTTCCCTTCTGCCCTTGGCAAATTTCCTTCTTTTGGTAGGTGAGGGTACTGAGCAATCAGGTGCTCAGCACTACCACATCGATAGCATTTCCGAACTTGTCCTTTCTTCCAACAATTATCTTCCATGTGGTTAGCAGCCCCACAAAATCCATATGCCATTCTAGATCCTGATGTCGGACCTCCTCGTGAGATACCCCTTTGGGTCTCTCTCCCTGCCTGACTTTTCTCAACATTTCCTTGATTTAGGATCCCTGTGGATCGTGGACCACTTATTTCTCGGCTCATCTTAGATGGTGGCTCGCTCCTCGAGCTTTGTCCATCAATATAACTACTTGTATCCGGTTGTCTTCTTTTCTTATCAAGAAAGGCCTTTACTTGACTTTTAGTACTTTCAATTCTTTGTGCCTTTTCAATCGCTTGACTATACATCTCCAATTGAGTAACTGCCAGTGCCTCTTGAATCTCCACATTCAAACCCTGGACAAACCGGCGAATTCTTCTTTGGTCGGTCAACACTAACTCTGGAGCGAAACGAGAGAGTTTAGTAAATTGCGTCTCGTACTCCGCCACACTCATAGTCCCTACACTCATAGTCCCTTGACGTAGGTGTATGAACTCATCCTCTCGCCTTTCTTGAACAAGTAGCGGTAAGTGCTTCTCATTAAACTCACGAGTGAAATTTACCCATGTCCATGGGGTTTGCTCTCTATCCCACTTGGCTCGAATCACATTCCACCAGGCACGAGCCGCTCCCTCAAATTGAAAAATGGCAAAAGCTATCTGCCGTTCCTCTGGGTATCCTAACGCAGCAAAAATGTCTAACATTCGCTCTAACCAACTTTCCGCTATATCAGGGCTAGGTCCACCCAAAAATTTTGGCGGTAGAAACTTCTGGAATCGTTTTAAGGCACGGTCCTCTCCCTCATGATTTCCAGGATGCTGTACTTGGCCTTGACCCTACGCTTATCAGATTGGGATGGAATTTATACTGTTTCGAAGCTAAGATAAAGAGCTACAACTTTGATGAAGACCACTCAGTCCAGTTCGTAGTGTAACTAGGTCAAAATTCCATTGTACAAAACCATAATCTCACAAACAGGTTAGCTAACCGCACTATGGTTAAACGACAATAACTCAGGCTACACAATTCTGTTTGAAATTTTTTCAGTTGCGTTGGAAAACTGAAACATAGGGCTAAAAGTTTCATGTTTTGGCCAAAGATTGGTTTGGTACAGATCAAGGTGAAAAAAGTAGCCAACATGAGGAAATGTCAAAACTATCTGCTAGACTCTACCTAGGGCAGTCTCAGGGGTATTTCGGTCTTTTTACAGGCTACATTACTCCGATTGGGCTGAAATGTTGCAAAAAACTATAAAACATCATTCTCTACAACTTTCATGTTTTAGGCTAAGTCTAATTCGGCCTCTAACATGGCGAACTAGAACCAGGCAGAACAGGGTATACCTTAACTTCAATTCTAGAAATTTGCTACAATCAAGATATAAATCTCAATTTTAGCTTGAAACCATCACTACCATCTCTTATACCAATTTATATACATCATATACTGTGACAACCCCACCTCCCCCTAAGGCGAACCAGAGGGTTCGGCGGACCGCCTGCCCAGCTCTCGCCGGGACTCAGTCGTTCACTACGGTCCTCAATTAAATTACAATATAAACCTCAAATAATACATCAAATTCTCCAATAATTACACATAAGCGAAGCGGAAACAATTCCCCAAACTATACATAAAATGATTCCAAATCCAAACTGTACAAGATATATGCCATCCAGCCACGTGAATAAGTAATACAATTCTTCCTTCGCCACGAGCCCTGTGGAGGGGAATAAAATATTTTTGGGGTGAGTTAGAAGCTCAGTGAGTAACCAATAAAATCAGTACTCAAATATATTTCAAAATCGTTAATTTCAATGATGTCATGAATCAGAAATCAAATGTACGTTTATTGCTCTCGTGAGCTAGTGAAATCATTGTACTTAAACATCCAACGCTCAAATAGATCCAGTAGCAGTGAAACAGTAAGAGGGAGCCATTTGCTCCAAATGAACAGAGGTGGAGACGTTGGTGTTCAGCACAGACTTCCCAAGAACTCAGTTAAGCCAAATCATGTCATGAACTCGCATGCAAGTACGCATGATATGCAATTGAATAAAGAATGCAGGAAACAGTTCATAAGTAGCTTTGGAAATAGTTTATGGTCACTCACCTCCACGGTTCAGAAACCATCCATCATATATCATTACCAAAAGTTATGAAATCACCCACAAAATCACCTCCTTAACTCCCACAAGCCACTAATTGAACATTAGCAAAGCTAAAGGGAAAGATTCTTAACAACTTACCTTGTAACCTCAAGACAACAAGCAACTTAGCACCTTTGTTTCTCAAACCACTTCACCACTCACCTTAATCCTACCAAGAGAAAGGTTTTTATGGAAGAAATCAAAGTTTTAGCGGTTGGTTTGTGAGATCAAGGCAAGAAATTGAAGAAACAAGTTGAGAGCTTTCTTTTCTTTTCTTGTTGAGAGGGCCGGCCAAAGGAGCTAAAAATGAAGAAATAAATTGGCCAAAATTAGCTTTACGATGGTAAAAATATCTTGGTCAAAAGTCCAAGGGTGAATTGAATGGTGACACTTAATGTTGAGTTTTCCATTCTTCAAAAGTGACAAGTGACAAGTATCTTGGTCAAAAGTTTTCCATTCTTTCGACTTGGTTCTTACTTAATGTTGCCATTAGCTATTTGGACCTATTCTTTAGGTTTGCACCCTAGGGCCGCCGGGGCGGTGCTGGTGGATTAGGTGGGCTCCGCAAGGGAGTTGAGTTAGGGCCGTTGACTTTAATCCTATGACAGTCAGGGTAATTTCATCTTTTCATGGGCTATGTTGCTCTGATTGAGCTGAAATTTTGTAGGCAACTATAAAACATCATTCCCTACAATTTTCATGTTTTGTGCTAAGGCCACTTCGGCCTCTAACTAGGTCGAACAGATTCGGGCAGAACAGGGTTAATCACAACCCTCAACTGTAATTTTTCGCACCAACCAGAAATTTTCCGCAGCCGATCGTATCCAACATATATTAGCTTCATTTTACACCATAATAAACCCTCAATCCATAACTAAACCATGATTATCATATAAAACAGAAAAATAGCAATAATAAATCAAAATCCATCAAAACTTCACCTCCAACCATAAACACACAAATATCAGAAGGTTGAGCCATATTATCATACAAATAACTACTAAAGTACGTAAATTAAGCAAAACGGCAAAATTGGCACATGCATGTGCGGAATCGGCAAACGGAAATGGAAACGGCCGGCAAACAGAAATGGGCATAGTTACTGTCCCAAATTATTTTGACCATAAGTTGGGCTAGAAATGTCGGATTAAAGTTTATGAGATACCGTTTCGAAGCTAAATGAAAAGGTTACAACTTTCGTGAAGACTCCTAAATCCGGATCTGAACAGAAATAGGTCAAAAGTATGGAAAACAGTGCCAGAAGTTCGCACTTTAGGGTGACGGACAGGGTATGTTTGCCGGACCATAACTCACAGATCACAAACCCAAATCAAGAAATTTCAAAGGCATTAGAAAGCTAAGACATAAGGGTAAAACTTTTATGTTTTGGCCAAGACCTGGATCAACTCAGAACAGAACGAAAATGAGTGCCAAATTACCTGTCAAAACTGTCCAGTGTTCAAGGAAGTTCTGACTCATGATCTTGTTTTGGCTATAACGGGAGCTACGAAGCTCGGATTTGGACGAACTTTATACCGTTTTGAATTTGAAACAAAGCTCTACATTTCTTATGAAGACACCAACACCCAGTTCCATCGTTATCCATGCGAACTGAGCATGCTCAGAAGCTAATTTACAAAATGTGACCAAACCAGAATTTGAAAGTTGAGTGAGAGTTTTGGCTATAACTCAGCCTACACACCTCCGTTTGACCTGAAATGTTTCAGGAATAACAAGGACTTAAGAAGCTACAACTTTCATGTTTTGGCTAAATGCTAGTTCAGTATGTATCAAGGTGAAAAGACGCGATCAGATTGGTGCACTGTCAAAACTGTTCACTGACTTTAATCCTATGGCAGTCAGGGTAATTCCATCTTTTAATGGGCAATGTTACTCCGATTGAGCTGAAATTTTGCAGGCAACTATAAAAAATCATTCCCTACAACTTTTATGTCTTGTTCTAAGGCCAATTCGGCCTCTAACTAGGTCGAACAGATTCGGGCAGAACAGGGTTAATCACAACCCTCAACTGTAATTTTCCGCACCAACCAGAAATTTTCCGCAGCCGATCGTATCCAACATATATTAGCTTCATTTTACACCATAATAAACCCTCAATCCATAACTAAACCATGATTATCATATAAAACAGAAAAATAGCAATAATAAATCAAAATCCATCAAAACTTCACCTCCAACCATAAACACACCATAATCACACCACACGTCATCATATCTAGCCACTAAAGCCACTAATTTAACATTATTAAAGCTAAAGGGAAATGTTATTAACAACTCACCTTGTAACCTCAAGAAAAGAAGCACCTTAGCACCTCCTCTTTCCAAACCACTCCACCACCTTCCACAATCCTACCTAGCTAAGGAGTTTTATGAAGTGATTTCAAGTTTGGATGGTTGAATCACAAGATTTGTGCAAGAAATGGATGAAGTAGTTGAAGCCTTCTCTCTCTCTCTCTCTCTTTAGTTTTTGATTTGGTTTATGTCTTGTGTTCTCTTGGATGTTCTAGAATTAATACTTAGTCAAGACCATTAGTAGATATTTTCCACCAACCAATCACATAAAAGATGATTATTCACTTCCTAGTCCTTGCAACTTCCTTTTTGTTTTCTCACACTCTTGCCCACAAATGTTTGGAACTCTTGCACTTAACTTCATAGGATACAACTTATTCTAATCCAAAATACTTTGTCACAATTAATCATTTCACTAATCACCTTATTATCTTAATCACCTATCCTTAATTATTCCTTATTCCACATAAAAGCAACTAAACCACAATCTTTTTACATTAGCTAGATTAAGGGTTTTAAACCCAACTTAAGGTTGTTCAATTAGCAAAACACTAGGGAATTTACTAGTGTAAGACTTTTTAGCTTTCTAATCCTACTTAACCTTTATAATAGAAATCGAATCCGGTATCTACTCATACGAAAACATACATTAGCATGCATAAAATTTACTACCACATAAACTTATGATTAATACGTAAACTAGGGTTTTGTGTAAAAATATCAAAGGTGTAAATCCATTAGGGTTTTAATAAAATTCCAAATTAAGGTTTTTCGATTCTAAAAAGCAAAATCACATGTAAAGAATTACCATCATCCTTAAAATCAAATTTTATAGCAAAATTTAGTACTAATATTCCTTATTCAAAATTAAGGACGAATCGGGATCTCATAACCTCCCCCTCTTAGAAGAATTTCGTCATCGAAATTCATACCTTCGGTGTCCTTGATCGGCCTAGAAATGGTTCCCTTCGTCCCTGATTTATTTCCTCCCCTCGACTTCTGAGGGCACTGAGCAACCGGGTGTTCATTGCTACCACATCGGAAACATCGCCGATTTTTCTCTTTCTTCCAGCAGGTATCTTCCGTATGGTTAGTGGCCCCACAGACATCACATACTCTTCTGGTTCCGAACATCGATTCCCCATGTTAGACACAATTTTGGGGCCCTTTTCCTGCCTGATCTTCCCTTGTTTTACCTTGATTCGGAGTCCCCACCGGTCATATACCATCGGCTTCCTTACTCCTCTTACTAGGTGGCTCGCTTCCCGAGCTTTGCCCACCAGTGTAGGTATAGGTGTCAGATGGTGTTCTCTTTTTGTCACGGAAAGCTTTCACCTGACTCCTTGCCGTCTCTATTCACTGTGCCTTTCCAGGGTCTGGCTGAATGTATCCAAATGGGCAGCCGCCAGTGCCTCTTGTATTTCCACGTTTAACTCCTGGACAAACCGACGAATTCTCTTTCGGTCTGTTAGTACTTACTCTGGAGCAAAACGAGAGAGTTTGGTAAATTGTGTCTCGTACTCTGCCACACTTAACGGCCCTTGACGCAGGCGGATAAAGTCCTCTTCCCGCCTTTCTCGAACAATCGGTGGCAAATACTTCTCGTTAAACTCACGGGTGAAATTGACCCAAGTCCAGGGGGTCTGCTCTCGTTCCCACTTAGCCTTTATTACATTCCACCATGCTCGGACTGGTCCCTCAAATTGGAAGACAGCAAAAGATACCTGTCGTTCCTCTGGATACCCAAGCGCAGCGAATATATCCATCATTCGGTCCATCCATCCATCAGCTAAGTTAGGGCTAGGTCCACCTATGAATTTCGGGGGTGCAAATTTTTGGAACCGTTCTAAGGCACGGTCCACTCGCTCGTGATTGCCCAGATTATTTCCAGGGTTTCCGACATTATTCCCATGACCCTGACCCTGTTGGTCCACCATTCGTGCTAGTAAATCTGCCATCCGTTGTATGGCTGTAGCTACTTGGTTATCAGCTTGGTGGTTCGCATTTTCATTTTCTACCCTTTCGGGTTCTGGTCTCCGTCTCCTACCTTTTCCTCGGCCTCGGCCTCGGCCTCGTCCCCTACCTCCACCTCGGCCACCGGCTTCCATTTGTTTTGAAAACTTTACCATATAAAACACCATATAAAACACACTAAATGATCAAAATTTTTGGACATGCATATACAGGTTTACGCCAAGGATATGCACAAATTAGCCAAAATGCAGTTAGTACCAAAACACTGAACACAACGATTTCAAAACAAATCAACAGGACAACAACGTAATTCAAGTCAACGGCCCTAACGCAACTCCCCTGCGGAGCCCACCTAATCCACCAGCACCGCCCCGACGGCCCTAGGGTGCAAACCTAAAGAATAGGTCCAAATAGCTAACTGCAACATTAAGTAAGAACCAAGTCGATTCACACTGGGATTGCCCATCTCCAAGTGCAATCAACTCAATCCCCACTTTGCCTTATGGGAAAATTACAAAAGTCCAATATCAAAATCCTAGCATTCAATATTTACCTTAATAGCCAAGTACCCCACAGTCCGGCATCCTAAACGTTGAAACCTCGGATGCACTACAAAGATCTGAAGCCTAAGCTTTGATACCACCTGTGACGCCCCCACTTCTCCCAAGGGCGAACCCGAGGGTATCGGCGGGACGCCTGCCTGACTCGCGCCAGGACTCGAAGTCAAAAGCAAATAAAAGATAAAAGTACCAAAAGAGTACTATTCACATTATATACATCGGCAAAAGAATTCTATTTACATCCCCAAAAGTAACTACCCATACCATTACATCCTTATGATTATAACCAAAATCAAAGAGTAGACCCTAAGAAGGGTCCTTACACGGATCACTATAATAGGGAAAAACATATTAACTATTCGGTTATTACAAACAAAACCCAACCATACTAGTGATGGTGCCAAAATTTCCCCGCGTCGGCCCCTGCTGAGGAAAACAAAAGAAAAGGGGGTAAGCTATAAGCTTATTGACTAACCAGGGGTAAAAATGTAATTTTTACATGTCAACATTTGTACAGTGAGAGCAAAGCAAAAGCAGAAGAGTAACACCACATGGTAAGGATACGGGTGGCTCCAAAGCCAACTCATTTGTCGAGGTTGATCACTGGTTGACCCTTGAGATCCTGAGCCACACAGCTCACTTCTCTTAAAGAATCCCACATAGAGAGACCATGAGCCTCAGCTCAAGCCACGAGCAATAAATGCTCTAAAATATTTTTCAAGTAATAAATGCTCTAAAATCGTAGTTCAAGCAATAAATGCTCTGGTTCAAGCAATAAATGCTCCATAACAAATCACAAAAAAATATATTTCACAGGTATCAATAGCTACTAATGGGGTTTAGGTCAAGTGTGATAAAGTACTCCCTCGCCTAAGTGCCCATTTTTCATAGTAAACTCATATTAGTATTGAGTTACACAGAAACCCTGATTACTCACCTAAAGAGCAAGTATAACGAGAGAAAGTACGAAAATGAATTCAAGTCGTCAGCCAGTAGGCCCCACCGGCTCCGTCTAGCCCGTCACCGCCTGTAGCAGAAGGTTGAGCCATATTATCACACAAATAACTACTAAAGTGCATAAATTAAGCAAAACGGAAAAATTGGCACATGCATGTGCGGAATCGGCAAACGGAAATGGAAACGGCCGGCAAACAGAAATGGGCATAGTTACTGTCCCAAATTATTTTGACCTTAAGTTGGGCTAGAAATGTCGGATTAAAGTGTATGAGATACCGTTTCGAAGCTAAATGAAAAGGTTACAACTTTCGTGAAGACTCCTAAATCCGGATCTGAACAGAAATAGGTCAAAAGTATGGAAAACTGTGCCAGAAGTTCGCACTTTAGGGTGACGGACAGGGTATGTTTGCCGGACCATAACTCACAGTTCACAAACCCAAATCAAGAAATTTCAAAGGCATTGGAAAGCTAAGACATAAGGGTAAAACTTTTATGTTTTGGCCAAGACCTAGATCAACTCAGAACAGAACGAAAATGAGTGCCAAATTACCTGTCAAAACTGTCCAGTGTTCAAGGAAGTTCTGACTCACGATCTTGTTTTCGCTATAACGGGAGCTACGAAACTCGGATTTGGACGCACTTTATACCGTTTTGAATATGAAACAAAGATCTACATTTCTTATGAAGACATCAACATCCAGTTCCATCGTTATCCATGCGAACTGAGCATGCTCAGAAGCTAATTTACAAAATGTGACCAAACCAGAATTTGAAAGCTGAGTGAGGGTTTTGGCTATAACTCAGCCTACACACCTCCGTTTGACCTGAAATGTTTCAGGAATAACAAGGACTTAAGAAGCTACAACTTTCATTTTTTGTCTAAATGCTAGTTCAGTATGTATCAAGGTGAAAAGACACGATCAGATTGGTACGTTCAGGCCCTGGACAAAGCGTCTTATTCTTCGTTGTTTGGTCATGATGAGTTCGGGCGCGAATTTGGACAGTCGAGTAAATTGGCTCTCATACTCGGCTACAGTCTGGGTCCCCTTGCGAAGCCGAATAAACTCCTCTTCCTTCCGTTCTTGAACCAGAGGAGGGAAGAATTTAGCGTTGAACTCCATCATGAAATTCACCCATATCCTGGGCATCTGCTCTCGGTCCCATTTCTATCGTATTAGGTTCCACCAGGAACGGGCTGCCCCTTCCAGTTGGAAGACAGGAAAAGTCACCTGCCTTTCCTCCGTATAATGCAGGGCAGCAAAGATGTCCACTATCTTTTCTAGCCATCTCTCGGCCACATCCGGATCTGGCCCTCCAATAAACTTCAGTGGGGAAAATTTCTGAAACCTTTCGAGCGTCCTATCCTCGCTTTCCACATAATTACCAGGGTTACCAGGGTAGGGATTAGGGTTTTGACCCTGTTGCTCCACTACATGAGCTAACAAGTCGGTCATTCGTTGGATGGCTGCGGCCACTTGCACGTTTGGATCGACCCTAGGTTCAGGGTTTGGTTCAGATGTGGTTTCCCTAGTACCGCCTTCAGTCGTGGGTTGCCTAATCCCGCGACCACGACCCCATCCACTACGGGTTCCCTCCATCGAAATTAACCAATCTAGGGCCGAAACATAAAGATAAAATTAAAGATAGATGGAAGCATAAACAAGGAACAAGAGCTACTCAGAAATCAAACATATATATACACATAACACAACCATATCAAACAAGTTAAACAGTGTGACGACCCCACTTCTCCCAAGGGCGAACCCAAGGGTATCGGCGGGCCGCCTGCCTAGCTCGCGCCAGGACTCAAAACTTAAAATAATAAAAGCCAGAAAATCCAAAAGATTTCTATATACAATCCCAAAAGAGTTATAATTACATTCTCCAAAGTACCTGCTCACACTATTACATCCTTATAATTACCACCAAAACCAAAACATACATACTATAAGTCCAACTATTACAATCAAACGCAAACTTAACTACACTAGTGTAAGTGACAAGAGTCCCCGCGTCGGCCCCTGCTAAGGAAAACAAAAGGAAAGGGGTAAGCTATATGCTTAGTAAGTAAACAGAGGCGAAAGCATAAATTTCACGTAACAACAGTCACACAATAGGAGTAAAGCAAAAGCAGAAAAGTAACATCACATAATAAGGATACAGGTGGCTCCAAAGCCAATTCATATGCCATGCGTGATCTCCTGCCGACACTCCGTCGACCGCAACTAATAGTCCGTAGAACCCCGCTTGTACACCCACCGAGCACCTTATCACCCTCACTGGCCAGTCACCTCACAAACTTGCTCGAACGAACGAAATTGAACTTGCGGCGCAAGCTCGGTTCACAAACTTGGTCACATTCTCGGTGAACCGGATTCACAAAATTGGTTCATAACATGAACCTACAAACTTGGTGACCTCAGACTAAGTTGGACTGACTTCGACCAAGCCCTAACCGGCTCGAATAGTCCATACAGGTCTTAGATCGGGCCCACGAACTCACAAACTTTGCAAACTTCACAAACTTTACTCGAAAGTCGCCCCGAGCCACAAGCTCAAGGGTTTTGGTTCCAAAAGGTTCATATACATATGCCAAGTACAATTATACATTCAAATTAGGGTTTAGGTCGATTGCGATAAAGTACACCCTCGCCTAAGTACTCTTTTCACACATCTCAAACACATAGCAAAGAAAACACACCAAACTGGCCTGAATACTTACTCAGAATCTGAAATAGCAAAAACACGAAGTCGGATCGAAATGAACAGCTAGTAGTGGGCCCCACCAGTTCCGCCCAGCTCACCACCGTCTGACATAGAAGATTGTGTCACATAGAAGATTGTGTCACATAATATCGTAAACGGCTATTATCGTGCCTAAAACAAGCAAAACGGCAAAAACGACACGCGCGCACGTAAATATGACGGACGGAAACGGAAACGGCCGTTAGCGGAAACGGCAGATTTGACACTCGTTTCTAGTTTACTCATAAGTTGAGCTACGAATATCGGATTAAGGCGTATGAGATGCCATATCGAAGCTTAAAGGATGAACAACAACTGTTATGAAGACATCCAGAACTGAAACTGGAGGCTTCAGTCCCAAATGAACCAAACACAATCACTTACGAAATCTGGCCAATACACAAATGGTCAGTTTTGAGTGCAAACTGTTGTCCATGCTACACATGGTCAAAAGAGCTGAAAATTGGCAGTTAGATGGTTCATTCCAAATGGAACAACTTTCATGAAGGTCGGCAATCCAAATTCGGAACGGAAATTGGTCATCAGGACCAAAACAGATCTGACCAGAAAATGGTCATTTTCACGGGCAGGCCTTGTTTGCTCGGCTATATCTCAGGTTTTATAAATCCGATTCATGAATTTCCAAGGGCGTTAGAAAGCTCTGATATAGGGCTATAAGTTTGGTGTTTCGGTTGCAAGCCCAAACAGCTTGTAATCTAGTCAAATGTGAAGCCAAAGTTCCAGTCGTAAACTGTCCGGGTATAAAAACAGTTCTGACATGCATTCTTATTTCGATCATAACTAGAGCTACGGGACTCGGATTTTGACGCACTTTATAGCGTTTCAAAGCTGTGGCCAAGATCTACATTTCTTATGAAGAAGTCGACACCCAGATCGTACTCTATCAAAATCGAAAAAAGTCACGGTCAGAAACTTTCCAAAAACGTAACAGAATTTGACGGTCACAACAGGTCTGAGTATTTCGTTTATAACTCAGGATATACTAATCCGTTTAACCTGAAAATTTACAGGGATATCCAGGACTTAAGGGGCTACAATGTTGAATAAGGAAACGTTGTCCAATATTGAATGTAACAAGGTCAAAAATGCAAGACACTATACCAGAATCACAAAACAGGATCACAAACCGTATTCTAGTACAAATATCATAACTCAGCCTACACAAGTCCAAATCCAGAAATTCCAAAGGCATATGATAGCTAAGACATCCAGATACATTTCAACAGAAGACACCAACATCCAAATCCAAAGAAATACCAGTCAAAACAACCCATTTCAAACACAGTTCGTACATTCTGATTAACCCAGAACAGCAACAGTAAAATCGACATATCTCACTCTACACTAATCCAAATGACCTGAAATTTTACAGGCACCTCAAACACATCAATACCTACAACTTTAATGTTTTAAGAAAAGACCAATTCGGCTTCTAACCACATGATCCAAAACCGGACAGAAAGGGGGTTATGAAACCCTAACTTTTCCCATTTCAAACCAAACCCAAAATTGGTTGCATTTATCAATAATTCACACCTACTAGGGTCATAACCCCTCATTATCAACCATCATAAACAACCACAATACCATGATCACATTAAACCAGAAAATTCCTCAAAAAAATAAAAACTTCACCAATTCATCACAAACCAAGAAATAAATCACATAATCCATCACTTTAGCTCCCATTAGGCACAAATTAAACATCATTAAGTATAGGAGGAAGTTTAAGCATCACTTACCTAGTAAACAAGAGAGGGGAAGTTGTAGGACACCTTAGCTCTCCAAGAAAACTTCACCAAATCACTCACTAACACCAAAGAGAAGGTTTTTATGGAGTGGAAACTAACTTAAGCACTTATTTTGGTTGATTTGAGCTAAGTAGTAGCTAAACTTTGAAGAGTTTTTTCTTTCTTCTTGCTAGAGAGGGCCGGCCATAAGGAGGTAAGAAAGAGTGAATTTTGTGGTAATTTTCAAGATATTTAACTAATTGGGTCAAAAGTCAAAAACATGAATAGTGTTCCATAAGTCAAATCCAATAAAAAGTTGACACTTGTCACTCCTTAAATGCAATCTTATCTTTTCTTTTTCCTCTCACATCAATCACTTCACATCCTCTACTTATCTCTTAGCACCCGATAAATTTTACACAGTATCCAGAATTTAACCTAATTGGCCGAATTTTTCCGAACTTACCGCACTAGTGGGTCCCACATCCGATATACGTTCTTATTTTCTCAAAATCTAACCGATACTTGAAAAATCATCGAAAACCCATATTTACTCATAAAAATTATCCTGGAAATTTTTCTAATAAAGAAAATGTAGAAAAGGCGGGCGATAAATAATCTTCCACTTAAACTTTCTAATATTGTAACACTAGAGGTTTGCTAATCATTCAAACTTACTAAACCTTTGTAATTAAAACAAATCCTATATTTACTTACGTCAAGGCACACACTAGAATACCGAATATAAATTATAGCTTGAACCTTAGAATAATAATACGTAAACTAGGATTTTCAAACTTAACCGAATTAGGGTTTCCTTCCTAGCCATAAAACCCTATTGTCCATACCGAATATCAAATAACCCAAATATCGACTTACGATCGGACTGGGGCCTCACAATCTCCCCCACTTAGGACAATTTCGTCCTCGAAATTAATTCGTTGATCAAAGCGTACCTTCAAAACCTGCCGAAGGGTCAATCGCCTCCTGTTGACCCATTGCATACACTCTTGCTGGCCCTTTAGGTCGATTGTCCCCTGCATTTGACGGCTTAGTTGTGGTCCCTTCAGTCGGTGGCTTAAATCCTTCCTTTTTCATCTTAGGGCACCGGGCAATCAGGTGTTCGGTGCTACCACATTTGAAGCATTTGCGTACCGAACTATTCTTCCAACAATTTTCATCGGTGTGATTGCCCCCACAGAAACCACAGGTTGACTTGGCGGCTGTACTTGCCCCTCCACGCTGGACACTCCTCGGCCCCTCTTGCACTACCTGACCCCGCACAAAGTTATTCGGGGTCCCTGCAGGTCGTGGACCATTCGTACCTTTATTTATCTTGGCAGGTGGCTCGTTTCGCGAGCTTTGTCCGACCATGGAGTCATTTGAGCTAGGTTGCCTCCTTTTCCGATCGTGAAAGGCTTTAACCTGTCCTCTGGCAGTCTCAATCCGCTGTGCTTTTTCTAGCGCTTGGCTAAACGTGTTCAACTGAGCAGCTGCTAGCGATTCCTGAATTTCCACATTTAAACCTTGAACGAATCGACGGATTCGTTTCTGCTCCGTTAACACCAGCTCTGGGGCAAAGCGAGAAAGTTTAGTGAACTGAGTTTCGTACTCCGCCACGCTAGATGCACCTTGACGCAGGCGGATAAAATCATCTTCCCGTTTCTCTTGCACGATGGGCGGCAAGTACTTCTCATTAAATTCTCGGGTAAAATTGATCCAGGTCCAGGGGGTTTGTTCGCGCTCCCACTTGGTTTTAATCACGTTCCACTAGGCTCGAGCGGCTCCTTCAAACTGGAACGCAGCAAAAGATATCTGCCGCTCTTCCGAATACCTAAGTGCGGCAAATATATCGAGCATACGGTCCATCCAGGTTTCTGCTAAATCAGGATTAGGTCCTCCTATGAACTTAGGAGGTGCAAACTTTTGGAACCGTTCTAAGGCACGGTCCTCGCCCTCATGATTATGTCCCGGATTATGTCCAGGATTCCCAGTATTGCTTCCTTGACCTTGGGGATTTGCCATGCGTTCTAACAGATCGGCCATCCGCTGGATGGCTGTAGCTATTTGATCCGGCCCGTTTCCATTATTTCCTTCAGAGCCTTGTCCTAGCCCTCTAGCTCCACTTGGACCACCGGAGTCCATCTAGTGTACAAGTCTATAATTCGGAACAATACGTATACTGATTATCCAGACTATGAGCAAAAGAAGAGACACAAAACTTACGCACAAAAGGCACACAAAAGATAAGTTCAAAATTCTATTCAAATGTATACACGTATTTACAAAGTCACACCAAAAGATTTACACATTACCCGACCTCCAGTCGGTACAAAACCCAATATACACGAGCACTCCGGCTCCAAAATCTAGTTAGTCGGCCAAGTAACAAAAGGAATTAGCTGAATTAGTTCTAACAAAAGTCATACACGAGCTAAACAAAAGCACAAAAGCGACCCTAATCGCCTCCCCTAGGGCCCAGGTTCCCAACGGAACCTAACGTGTCCACCTCGTCCATCCTCTCTGGACCGGTGGCCCGTGGCGGTGCCTCTGCAGCTAGATCTAGTAGGAGCTCGCAGTCGACCGACATACTCCGAGCCCTATCCCTCAGCTGCCTCTTCATAGCGAAGAGGTGCTGGTGTGTGTCCTGAAGCTGACGGTGCAAAGCATCCGTCCTCTCCCTCTCCTCTCGGAGACCCCGCTCCAAGTCCCTAATACGCATCGCCTGCCCAAGGCCAACCTCTCTAGCCTCGTCTAGCTGTCTAAGCAGGCTGCGTCGCTCGTCGTCCACAGCCAGGACGACCTCGTCAGGGTAACAGTATGTGTACCAACATCCACAAGGTCGGTGTGCCACCTGACCAAAAGGGGAGTATAAAGTGTAAGGCTCCCCAGGTCTCTGCCGATAGCGGATCGCCCGTTTACGCAGCACTCGATCATTTACGCCTCTCGAACTCGGAAATCTCGGTCCCACGCCACTGGGTCCCGCACCACTCGAACCGCCCGGATACATACCTACAAAACATTAAGTCGTCCGTCAACCAGCATTTAAGCTTAAAAGATATCATTCAACTTAAAATGGTCAAGTATGCCTAGTGCCTATCGCGTATGTCCCACTTGCCCAAGTCCTCTAACCTAGGCGCTCTGATACCAACTGTGACGACCCCACTTCTCCTAAGGCCGAACCCAAGGGTATCGGCGGGCCGCCTGCCTAGCTCGCGCCAGGACTCAAAACTTAAAACAATAAAAGCCAGAAAATCCAAAAGATTTCTATATACAATCCCAAAAGAGTTATAATTACATTCTCCAAAGTACCTGCTCACACTATTACATCCTTATAATTACCACCAAAACCAAAACATACATACTATAAGTCCAACTATTACAATCAAACGCAAACTTAACTACACTAGTGTAAGTGACAAGAGTCCCCGCGTCGGCCCCTGCTAAGGAAAACAAAAGGAAAGAGGTAAGCTATATGCTTAGTAAGTAAACAGAGGCGAAAGCATAAATTTCACGTAACAACAGTCACACAATAGGAGTAAAGCAAAAGCAGAAAAGTAACATCACATAATAAGGATACAGGTGGCTCCAAAGCCAATTCATATGCCATGCGTGATCTCCTGCCGACACTCCGTCGACCGCAACTAATAGTCCGTAGAACCCCGCTTGTACACCCACCGAGCACCTTATCACCCTCACTGGCCAGTCACCTCACAAACTTGCTCGAGCGAACGAAATTGAACTTGCGGCGCAAGCTCGGTTCACAAACTTGGTCACCTTCTCGGTGAACCGGATTCACAAAATTGGTTCATAACATGAACCTACAAACTTGGTGACCTCAGACTAAGTTGGACTGATTTCGACCAAGCCCTAACCGGCTCGAATAGTCCATACAGGTCTTAGATCGGGCCCACGAACTCGTAAACTTCACAAACTTTACTCGAAAGTCGCCCCGAGCCACAAGCTCAAGGGTTTTGGTTCCAAAAGGTTCATATACATATGCCAAGTACAATTATACATTCAAATTAGGGTTTAGGTCGAGTGCGATAAAGTACACCCTCGCCTAAGTACCCTTTTCACACATCTCAAACACATAGCAAAGAAAAACACACCAAACTGGCCTGAATACTTACCCAGAATCTGAAATAGCAAAAACACGAAGTCGGATCGAAATGAACAGCTAGTAGTGGGCCCCACCAGTTCCGCCCAGCTCACCACCGTCTGACATAGAAGATTGTGTCACATAATATCGTAAACGGCTACTATCGTGCCTAAAACAAGCAAAACGGCAAAAACGACACGCGCGCACGTAAATATGACGGACGGAAACGGAAACGGCCGTTAGCGGAAACGGCAGATTTGACACTCGTTTCTAGTTTACTCATAAGTTGAGCTACGAATATCGGATTAAGGCGTATGAGATGCCATATCGAAGCTTAAAGGATGAACAACAACTGTTATGAAGACATCCAGAACTGAAACTAGAGGCTTCAGTCCCAAATGAACCAAACACAATCACTTACACATTCTGGCCAATACACAAATGGTCAGTTTTGAGTGCAAACTGTTGTCCATGCTACACATGGTCAAAAGAGCTAAATATTGGCAGTTAGATGGTTCATTCCAAATGGAACAACTTTCATGAAGGTCGGCAATCCAAATTCGGAACGGAAATTGGTCATCAGGACCAAAACAGATCTGACCAGAAAATGGTCATTTTCACGGGCAGGCCTTGTTTGCTCGGCTATATCTCAGGTTTTATAAATCCGATTCATGAATTTCCAAGGGCGTTAGAAAGCTCTGATATAGGGCTATAAGTTTGGTGTTTCGGTTGCAAGCCCAAACAGCTTGTAATCTAGTCAAATGTGAAGCCAAAGTTCCAGTCGTAAACTGTCCGGGTATAAAAACAGTTCTGACATGCATTCTTATTTCGATCATAACTAGAGCTACGGGACTCGGATTTTGACGCACTTTATAGCGTTTCAAAGCTGTGGCCAAGATCTACATTTCTTATGAAGAAGTCGACACCCAGATCGTACTCTATCAAAATCGAAAAAAGTCACGGTCAGAAACTTTCCAAAAACGTAACAGAATTTGACGGTCACAACAGGTCTGAGTATTTCGTTTATAACTCAGGATATACTAATCCGTTTAACCTGAAAATTTACAGGGATATCCAGGACTTAAGGGGCTACAATTTTGAAGAAGGAAACGTTGTCCAATATTGAATGTAACAAGGTCAAAAATGCAAGACACTATACCAGAATCACAAAACAGGATCACAAACCGTATTCTAGTACAAATATCATAACTCAGCCTACACAAGTCCAAATCCAGAAATTCCAAAGGCATATGATAGCTAAGACATCCAGCTACATTTCAACAGAAGACACCAACATCCAAATCCAAAGAAATACCAGTCAAAACAACCCATTTCAAACACAGTTCGCACATTCTGATTAACCCAGAATAGCAACAGTAAAATCGACATATCTCACTCTACACTAATCCAAATGACCTGAAATTTTACAGGCACCTCAAACACATCAATACCTACAACTTTCATGTTTTAAGAAAAGACCAATTCGGCTTCTAACCACATGATCCAAAACCGGACAGAAAGGGGGTTATGAAACCCTAACTTTTCCCATTTCAAACCAAACCCAAAATTGGTTGCATTTATCAATAATTCACACCTACTAGGGTCATAACCCCTCATTATCAACCATCATAAACAACCACAATACCATGATCACATTAAACCAGAAAATTCCTCAAAAAAAATAAAAACTTCACCAATTCATCACAAACCAAGAAATAAATCACATAATCCATCACTTTAGCTCCCATTAGGCACAAATTAAACATCATTAAGTATAGGAGGAAGTTTAAGCATCACTTACCTAGTAAAAAAGAGATGGGAAGTTGTAGGACACCTTAGCTCTCCAAGAAAACTTCACCAAATCACTCACTAACACCAAAGAGAAGGTTTTTATGGAGTGGAAACTAACTTAAGCACTTATTTTGGTTGATTTGAGCTAAGTAGTAGCTAAACTTTGAAGAGTTTTTTCTTTCTTCTTGCTAGAGAGGGCCGGCCATAAGGAGGTAAGAAAGAGTGAATTTTGTGGTAATTTTCAAGATATTTAACTAATTGGGTCAAAAGTCAAAAACATGAATAGTGTTCCATAAGTCAAATCCAATAAAAAGTTGACACTTGTCACTCCTTAAATGCAATCTTATCTTTTCTTTTTCCTCTCACATCAATCACTTCACATCCTCTACTTATCTCTTAGCACCCGATAAATTTTACACAGTATCCAGAATTTAACCTAATTGGCCGAATTTTTCCGAACTTACCGCACTAGTGGGTCCCACATCCGATATACGTTCTTATTTTCTCAAAAGCTAACCGATACTTGAAAAATCATCTAAAACCCATATTTACTCATAAAAATTATCCTGGAAATTTTTCTAATAAAGAAAATGTAGAAAAGGCGGGCGATAAATAATCTTCCACTTAAACTTTCTAATATTGTAACACTAGAGGTTTGCTAATCATTCAAACTTACTAAACCTTTGTAATTAAAACAAATCCTATATTTACTTACGTCAAGGCACACACTAGAATACCGAATATAAATTATAGCTTGAACCTTTGAATAATAATACGTAAACTAGGATTTTCAAACTTAACCGAATTAGGGTTTCCTTCCTAGCCATAAAATCCTATTGTCCATACCGAATATCAAATAACCCTAATATCGACTTACGATCGGACTGGGGCCTCACACACAGTCACAGTCAGCCACTTATAGACAAAAGAAATCCCATGAGATAACAGAGTCATCAAAAGATATATATACAAAGCTAGTCCAAACATACAAAACGGCTTGCTAAAAGTTCTTCCCCTGAACTACTCCTCCCACGGATTCAAAACTTAGCTCAAAAGAGCTCTAGCCTAGTTCCCTACTGAGCCCACAGACTCTCCCCCTTGGCTAGAGCTAGGGGTGCTTCTCTCTCTGAGAGTTCCATCACTAGGAGCCTCCACTTGAGCATTGGCGCCAATCGCACCTTGGATTAGCGCCTCGCACTCATTAATAATGCCGCCGGAACGGTCTCTAACCTCTAGAACCACATTAGTAAGATGGGTGTTCACCACCTGTAACTGTTCCCTCAGAGCATTCGTTCGCTCTTGCTCCATGGCTATGTCTCCTTGGAGCTCTCCAATCCGATCAGCTTGCATCCTATTGATGCCCCTCAGTCTAAGCGCCTCAGTGTGACCCCTGGCAGCGGCACTTCTAAGTCTCCTCCTCTCATCTAGTACCGCCATAACCACATGGTCAGTATAAGAGTAATGCTGGCAATTCATACAACGACTGGTCCAGCTAGCAGTATACCAAAGCCAGATCGGACCTCCCGGCCTCTCCTGGTAATCGATGACTCGTGGGCGCCTCTGAGGTGGCTCACCTCCGCCTGCTCCACTGGTTCCGGCCATAACCAACATGGATAGCAAAGGTTTATATCTTAGACAATATAATCACACTTAACGGCGTCTTAACACAGTCCCCATAGGTCCTAAGAAGCAAAAATCAAACTTGCATAAGTCACTTCTAACCTAGGCTCTGATACCACCTTTGACAGCCCCATCTTCCCCTAAGGCGTACTAAAGGGGATAGCGGACTGTCTGCCCAACTCTCGCCAGGACTACTATGACAGTTATACACAATCTAAAACGTTCCGGAATAAACTAGCACGCTTACACGATTCAAAAATCGGAAAACGGAAAAATGAAAAAAGAAAAAAAATCGGAACCGCAAATGAATAGTGTCTGCCACGTCACCATCCAGCCAGAACCCAATCGAATATAGATAACCTTATGTAACTCTAGAGAATGAACATTTTCAAACCAAATATGATACATGAACATGGTTAAATGGTTTTATACACATAAGTTTGTAATTTTCAAATCAAAAGGAAAATATTTGGATCAAAGTACATTTAGGGATTTCTAACCATCGAGGAGCTTTACAAAAGAATATATTAAAACTAGTTCAACTCGTGCCTCAAAACATCATAGTTTCCAAAAGGTTGTTCCCTGTAAGGAAAATAAAATTTAACGGAGTGAGCTTTCGCCCAATGAGGTACCATCACTCAGGCATTCAAGGAGTACATAATCACAAGGATACACAATTCAAATAAGTTCATCAAGTGAGCACAACTAACACCACACAATAAATGAGAGAAAAGGATACGGACGGCTCTCAAGAGCCTTTTCCACTTTTGCCATACTTGATCTCACCTCATTGACGCTTCGTCAATGTATACAGAGTAACCAATACCGTAGACTCCACTTTTCTCCAATTTCCGTCCACCTCACATACCCCTTACCGGGCCCGAACTCCAACCAGTTCAAAAATGGTAATACTCGAGTATACCGGAATCAAGAGTCTCATACCCAATGATTCCACAAAACAGTCCCCATGGCTTGTCAATTTTCTCGACCATGTCCTTGTTGGCTTGATTCAATTGACCACCAATGGGGTTGAGCTCAGAGTTAACAGTAAAGGTCGTTGGATATACGTCCAATGACACCAGTTCCAGTACATTCAAGAGAAATTCAATTGATACAGTAAACAGTCACATAAGCCATAGAGTACGAAAGTGATAAAGTACACCCTTGTCTCAACCAATATCATCAGTAAATACAAGCATTTCAATCATAGATTTCAAGTATAACAAAGCCATGAAGTAACAATCATGTGAGTAGTACACTCACCAATCAAACAAAGAGATTTCACAAATTTCTGCCCAACGAGCACCTTGGGTCACTGGCACGCCCTAAAACATTCAAGAAAACACAATGAGACTCGAACACGAGTCATAAACCTAATCCACATACTACTAATGCAAAGCCAAAAGAACTTGAAAGTGAAAATAAGGAACACTTGGTGCTAAAGGTTTAGACAACCCCAAAGTCACTCATAAAATAATCCCATTTCAATAGCCGTTCAATAGGCTCAGTGTCGTATAGGTATAAAATCAAGTCTGGAAAAAGTCCGGAAATGAAGTTTAAGCCCTAAAACAAAAGACAGATTTGTCGTCGCTTAGCGTATCGGACACAACCGAAGCTATGCTTATCGAATTGGTGTACAATTTACACCGTTTTGAAGCTAAGATAAAGGGCTACAATTTTGATGAAGGCCACTCAGTCCAGTTCATAGTGTAACCAGATCAAAATTTAAAATTACAGAACCTGAGTCTCACAATCAGACTAGTTAACTGCACGATACTTAAATGACAACAACTCAGGCTACCGAAGTCCAATTGAGACGTTTTCATGGCCGTTAGAAATTTAAGACATAGCACTACAACTTCTGTGTTTTGGCCAAAGGCTAATTCAGTACGAATCAGGGTGAACAGATGCGGTCAGATTGGTGAAATGTCAACACTGTCCACCGAACTCTACCTATGGCAGTCAGGGAGTTTTTTGTCTTTTCACATGCTACAGTGATCTGATTGGGCTTAAATTTCTCAGGAAGCTATAAAACATCATTTCCTACAACTTTCATGTTTTAACCTAAGGCTGATTCGGTCTCCATCATGGCCGAACAGAACCGGACAGAACAGGGTTAGTTGAAACCCTAAACTGGAATTTCCGCACCAAACTAAAAATTTTCCGCAACCAATCATATCCAACATATACCAACTCCATTTTGCACTATAACAAACCATCAATCCATGAATAAACAATAATTACTATATAAAACAGAAAAATCAATAATAAATCAAAAATCCATCAAAACTCCACTTCCAACCATCAAACCTACTACAAATCAACATATTTAGCCACAAAAGCCACTAATAAACCATTGTTAAGAACAAACTATGAATTTGTACACACCATACCTTGATACCTCAAGAAATGTAGTAGCTTAGGTTTCTTTATTCCAAAACAACTCCACCACCATCTATAATACTACTTAACCAAGGATTTTTATGGAGTAAAGTTGAAGTTCTATGGCTGGATCACAAGATTGGTGCAAGAAATGGATGAAGTAGTTGGAGTTTTCTCTTCTTTTCTCTCCTTAGAAGTTTCGGCCAAGAGGATGAAGAAAATGATGATTTTTGGGTCAATTTTGGTTATTTAGTAAAGTTGGGGTAAGATGGTCAAAATCCAAGGTGGAATCATAAAGTGACACATGGCACCTTTTGGTTTTAAACTTATCTTCAAGTCTCTCCAATATTAATCCATCTAGGTAACCTCTAATTACCTCTTAACACATAGTAAATTAATCCCGGTATACAAAACTTAACCTAATTGGCCTAATAATTCACACTTAACGCACTAGCGGGTCCCACATCCAATATACATTCCTAAAATCTCATGAACGAACTTATACTAGAAAAATGATTTAAAAACTACATTCACTCATAAAAATTATCTAGAAAATTTTCCTAATAAAGAAAATATAGAAAATGCGTGCAAATAAATAAAATAAAGCCTAGAAAATAAGAAAATTTTTGAGTTGTCATACTCTCTCCCCCATAAAAGAATTTCGTCCTCAAAATTTCTCACCTTGGTCCACAAATAGCTCTGGATATTTCCTTTGCATCTCTTCTTTCACCTCCCAGGTAGCCTCTTCTACCCCGTGATTTTTCCACAAAATCTTCACCAAAGGAATTTGCTTGTTTCTAAGCTCCTTAACCTTTCGGTCAAGCAACTGCACAGGTTTCTCCTCATAGGTGAGTGGCTCATCTATCTCAATCTCCTCTGGTTGCAAAATGTGGGTCGGGTCGGGATAATATTTCTTAAGTTTCGAGACATGGAAGACGTCGTGAATCCTGGACAGACTTGATGGTAGTTCAAGTCGATACGCTACTTTCCCAATTCTCTGGAGAATTTTGAAAGGTCCGACGAACCTTGGTTGAATTGTCTTTCCTTTACCCGACGCGACGCTTCGTAACGGTGTGATCTTAAGAAAAACACGGTCCCCAACTTTGAACTCCAAATCTTTTCTTTGAATGTCCGCGTAGCTCTTTTGTCGGCTTTGAGCTGTTTGGACTCTTTGTCATATCAACTTGACTTTTTCTCGTGCATCCTCCATCCATGGAATAGTTGTTAGATCTAGAACTTTCCTTTCGACTACTTCATCCCAATAGAGCGGTGATTGGCACTTCCTTCCGTAAAGTGCTTCGTATGGTGCCATTTGAATTGACGAATGGTAACTGTTATTGTAAGCAAACTCTACTAATGTCATATGTTGACCCCAGTTACCCCCAAAATCCAGAATACAAGTCCTTAACATATCCTCGAGAATTTCAATTGTTCGCTCCGACTGTCCATCCGTCTGGGGATGATAAGTGGTACTAAGGTTGAGTTTAGTTCCCAACGTCTCTTGAAATTTTTGTCAAAACCTAGATACAAAACGAGGATCTCGGTCGGAGACTATACTCACTGGAACTCCGTGTAGTCTTACTATCTCATCCACATACACCTGGGTTAATTTATCCATGGAATACTTCATGTTTACCGGCAAGAAATGGGCCGATTTGGTTAACCGATCGACGATCACCCAAACGGCGTCATGTCCTCGTTGTGTTCACGACAAACCTGAAACGAAGTCCATTGTAATGTTTTCCCACTTCCATTCGGGTATCTCAAGAGGTTGTAACAATCCAGATGATTTTTGATGTTTCGCCTTAACTTATTGACAGATGAGACACGTTTGCACGTATTGAGCAATTTTCTTCTTCATGTTGTCCCACCAATAGACTCCTTTTAGGTCCTGATACATCTTGCTACTACCCGGATGGATCGTATACTTGGACCGATGAGTTTCCTCTAAGATCTCCTTCTTTAACATTTCATCTTTGGGCATCACCACTCGGTTTCGGTACCTCAAAACTCTCTCGGGATTGAAGTTAAAATCTGACAATTCCCCTTTTTTCACTTTCTCTCCCCACTTCTGTACCATAGAATCTTCCTTCTGAGCCTCTTTAATCCGCTCTAGTAGAGTGGACGTTACTTTAACTTTACCAAAAATCGCCTTATGACTTCCAAGACAGGGTTTCCATTCACAAACTGATTCTAACAGATCCCACTCCTTAATCATTAACCCCGATACTTGAGCCTTTCGACTTAAGGCATCTGCCACCACGTTAGCTTTTCCCGGATAATAGTTGATGGTGCAGTCGCAGTCTTCCAAAAATTCCATCCATCACCGCTGCCTCATATTCAATTCCTTTTGCGAGAAGAGGAACCTCAAAGGTTACCCCGTATAGATAGTGTCTCTACGTTTTCAGAGCAAAAACAACTGCGGCTAATTCCAGGTCGTGGGTTAGGTAGTTTTGCTCGTGAGGTTTCAATTTCCTAGAGGCAAAAGATATGACATTCTTGTTTTGCATCAGCACACACCTCAGACCTTCCCGCGAGGCGTCGGTATAAACGGTAAAACTATCTATTCCGTTAGGCAAAGCTAGAATCGGTGCCATGGTTAATCTTTTCTTTAGCTCTCGAAAGCTAGCTTCACACCTAGCATCCCATATAAAATGACAATTTTTCTTCGTCAGGTCGGTTAAAGGACCGGCAAGTTTGAAAAAGTCCTTAATAAAATGCCTATAGTACCCAGCCAACCCTAGAAAACTACGAATCTCCGTAGGGTTTTCTGGCCTGGAAACGGAAACGGCCGTTAGCGGAAACGGCAGATTTGACACTCGTTTCTAGTTTACTCATAAGTTGAGCTACGAATATCGGATTAAGGCGTATGAGATGCCATATCGAAGCTTAAAGGATGAACAACAACTGTTATGAAGACATCCAGAACTGAAACTAGAGGCTTCAGTCCCAAATGAACCAAACACAATCACTTACACATTCTGGCCAATACACAAATGGTCAGTTTTGAGTGCAAACTGTTGTCCATGCTACACATGGTCAAAAGAGCTAAATATTGGCAGTTAGATGGTTCATTCCAAATGGAACAACTTTCATGAAGGTCGGCAATCCAAATTCGGAACGGAAATTGGTCATCAGGACCAAAACAGATCTGACCAGAAAATGGTCATTTTCACGGGCAGGCCTTGTTTGCTCGGCTATATCTCAGGTTTTATAAATCCGATTCATGAATTTCCAAGGGCGTTAGAAAGCTCTGATATAGGGCTATAAGTTTGGTGTTTCGGTTGCAAGCCCAAACAGCTTGTAATCTAGTCAAATGTGAAGCCAAAGTTCCAGTCGTAAACTGTCCGGGTATAAAAACAGTTCTGACATGCATTCTTATTTCGATCATAACTAGAGCTACGGGACTCGGATTTTGACGCACTTTATAGCGTTTCAAAGCTGTGGCCAAGATCTACATTTCTTATGAAGAAGTCGACACCCAGATCGTACTCTATCAAAATCGAAAAAAGTCACGGTCAGAAACTTTCCAAAAACGTAACAGAATTTGACGGTCACAACAGGTCTGAGTATTTCGTTTATAACTCAGGATATACTAATCCGTTTAACCTGAAAATTTACAGGGATATCCAGGACTTAAGGGGCTACAATTTTGAAGAAGGAAACGTTGTCCAATATTGAATGTAACAAGGTCAAAAATGCAAGACACTATACCAGAATCACAAAACAGGATCACAAACCGTATTCTAGTACAAATATCATAACTCAGCCTACACAAGTCCAAATCCAGAAATTCCAAAGGCATATGATAGCTAAGACATCCAGCTACATTTCAACAGAAGACACCAACATCCAAATCCAAAGAAATACCAGTCAAAACAACCCATTTCAAACACAGTTCGCACATTCTGATTAACCCAGAATAGCAACAGTAAAATCGACATATCTCACTCTACACTAATCCAAATGACCTGAAATTTTACAGGCACCTCAAACACATCAATACCTACAACTTTCATGTTTTAAGAAAAGACCAATTCGGCTTCTAACCACATGATCCAAAACCGGACAGAAAGGGGGTTATGAAACCCTAACTTTTCCCATTTCAAACCAAACCCAAAATTGGTTGCATTTATCAATAATTCACACCTACTAGGGTCATAACCCCTCATTATCAACCATCATAAACAACCACAATACCATGATCACATTAAACCAGAAAATTCCTCAAAAAAATAAAAACTTCACCAATTCATCACAAACCAAGAAATAAATCACATAATCCATCACTTTAGCTCCCATTAGGCACAAATTAAACATCATTAAGTATAGGAGGAAGTTTAAGCATCACTTACCTAGTAAACAAGAGAGGGGAAGTTGTAGGACACCTTAGCTCTCCAAGAAAACTTCACCAAATCACTCACTAACACCAAAGAGAAGGTTTTTATGGAGTGGAAACTAACTTAAGCACTTATTTTGGTTGATTTGAGCTAAGTAGTAGCTAAACTTTGAAGAGTTTTTTCTTTCTTCTTGCTAGAGAGGGCCGGCCATAAGGAGGTAAGAAAGAGTGAATTTTGTGGTAATTTTCAAGATATTTAACTAATTGGGTCAAAAGTCAAAAACATGAATAGTGTTCCATAAGTCAAATCCAATAAAAAGTTGACACTTGTCACTCCTTAAATGCAATCTTATCTTTTCTTTTTCCTCTCACATCAATCACTTCACATCCTCTACTTATCTCTTAGCACCCGATAAATTTTACACAGTATCCAGAATTTAACCTAATTGGCCGAATTTTTCCGAACTTACCGCACTAGTGGGTCCCACATCCGATATACGTTCTTATTTTCTCAAAATCTAACCGATACTTGAAAAATCATCGAAAACCCATATTTACTCATAAAAATTATCCTGGAAATTTTTCTAATAAAGAAAATGTAGAAAAGGCGGGCGATAAATAATCTTCCACTTAAACTTTCTAATATTGTAACACTAGAGGTTTGCTAATCATTCAAACTTACTAAACCTTTGTAATTAAAACAAATCCTATATTTACTTACGTCAAGGCACACACTAGAATACCGAATATAAATTATAGCTTGAACCTTTGAATAATAATACGTAAACTAGGATTTTCAAACTTAACCGAATTAGGGTTTCCTTCCTAGCCATAAAATCCTATTGTCCATACCGAATATCAAATAACCCTAATATCGACTTACGATCGGACTGGGGCCTCACACACAGTCACAGTCAGCCACTTATAGACAAAAGAAATCCCATGAGATAACAGAGTCATCAAAAGATATATATACAAAGCTAGTCCAAACATACAAAACGGCTTGCTAAAAGTTCTTCCCCTGAACTACTCCTCCCACGGATTCAAAACTTAGCTCAAAAGAGCTCTAGCCTAGTTCCCTACTGAGCCCACAGACTCTCCCCCTTGGCTAGAGCTAGGGGTGCTTCTCTCTCTGAGAGTTCCATCACTAGGAGCCTCCACTTGAGCATTGGCGCCAATCGCACCTTGGATTAGCGCCTCGCACTCATTAATAATGCCGCCGGAACGGTCTCTAACCTCTAGAACCACATTAGTAAGATGGGTGTTCACCACCTGTAACTGTTCCCTCAGAGCATTCGTTCGCTCTTGCTCCATGGCTATGTCTCCTTGGAGCTCTCCAATCCGATCAGCTTGCATCCTATTGATGCCCCTCAGTCTAAGCGCCTCAGTGTGACCCCTGGCAGCGGCACTTCTAAGTCTCCTCCTCTCATCTAGTACCGCCATAACCACATGGTCAGTATAAGAGTAATGCTGGCAATTCATACAACGACTGGTCCAGCTAGCAGTATACCAAAGCCAGATCGGACCTCCCGGCCTCTCCTGGTAATCGATGACTCGTGGGCGCCTCTGAGGTGGCTCACCTCCGCCTGCTCCACTGGTTCCGGCCATAACCAACATGGATAGCAAAGGTTTATATCTTAGACAATATAATCACACTTAACGGCGTCTTAACACAGTCCCCATAGGTCCTAAGAAGCAAAAATCAAACTTGCATAAGTCACTTCTAACCTAGGCTCTGATACCACCTTTGACAGCCCCATCTTCCCCTAAGGCGTACTAAAGGGGATAGCGGACTGTCTGCCCAACTCTCGCCAGGACTACTATGACAGTTATACACAATCTAAAACGTTCCGGAATAAACTAGCACGCTTACACGATTCAAAAATCGGAAAACGGAAAAATGAAAAAAGAAAAAAAATCGGAACCGCAAATGAATAGTGTCTGCCACGTCACCATCCAGCCAGAACCCAATCGAATATAGATAACCTTATGTAACTCTAGAGAATGAACATTTTCAAACCAAATATGATACATGAACATGGTTAAATGGTTTTATACACATAAGTTTGTAATTTTCAAATCAAAAGGAAAATATTTGGATCAAAGTACATTTAGGGATTTCTAACCATCGAGGAGCTTTACAAAAGAATATATTAAAACTAGTTCAACTCGTGCCTCAAAACATCATAGTTTCCAAAAGGTTGTTCCCTGTAAGGAAAATAAAATTTAACGGAGTGAGCTTTCGCCCAATGAGGTACCATCACTCAGGCATTCAAGGAGTACATAATCACAAGGATACACAATTCAAATAAGTTCATCAAGTGAGCACAACTAACACCACACAATAAATGAGAGAAAAGGATACGGACGGCTCTCAAGAGCCTTTTCCACTTTTGCCATACTTGATCTCACCTCATTGACGCTTCGTCAATGTATACAGAGTAACCAATACCGTAGACTCCACTTTTCTCCAATTTCCGTCCACCTCACATACCCCTTACCGGGCCCGAACTCCAACCAGTTCAAAAATGGTAATACTCGAGTATACCGGAATCAAGAGTCTCATACCCAATGATTCCACAAAACAGTCCCCATGGCTTGTCAATTTTCTCGACCATGTCCTTGTTGGCTTGATTCAATTGACCACCAATGGGGTTGAGCTCAGAGTTAACAGTAAAGGTCGTTGGATATACGTCCAATGACACCAGTTCCAGTACATTCAAGAGAAATTCAATTGATACAGTAAACAGTCACATAAGCCATAGAGTACGAAAGTGATAAAGTACACCCTTGTCTCAACCAATATCATCAGTAAATACAAGCATTTCAATCATAGATTTCAAGTATAACAAAGCCATGAAGTAACAATCATGTGAGTAGTACACTCACCAATCAAACAAAGAGATTTCACAAATTTCTGCCCAACGAGCACCTTGGGTCACTGGCACGCCCTAAAACATTCAAGAAAACACAATGAGACTCGAACACGAGTCATAAACCTAATCCACATACTACTAATGCAAAGCCAAAAGAACTTGAAAGTGAAAATAAGGAACACTTGGTGCTAAAGGTTTAGACAACCCCAAAGTCACTCATAAAATAATCCCATTTCAATAGCCGTTCAATAGGCTCAGTGTCGTATAGGTATAAAATCAAGTCTGGAAAAAGTCCGGAAATGAAGTTTAAGCCCTAAAACAAAAGACAGATTTGTCGTCGCTTAGCGTATCGGACACAACCGAAGCTATGCTTATCGAATTGGTGTACAATTTACACCGTTTTGAAGCTAAGATAAAGGGCTACAATTTTGATGAAGGCCACTCAGTCCAGTTCATAGTGTAACCAGATCAAAATTTAAAATTACAGAACCTGAGTCTCACAATCAGACTAGTTAACTGCACGATACTTAAATGACAACAACTCAGGCTACCGAAGTCCAATTGAGACGTTTTCATGGCCGTTAGAAATTTAAGACATAGCACTACAACTTCTGTGTTTTGGCCAAAGGCTAATTCAGTACGAATCAGGGTGAACAGATGCGGTCAGATTGGTGAAATGTCAACACTGTCCACCGAACTCTACCTATGGCAGTCAGGGAGTTTTTTGTCTTTTCACATGCTACAGTGATCTGATTGGGCTTAAATTTCTCAGGAAGCTATAAAACATCATTTCCTACAACTTTCATGTTTTAACCTAAGGCTGATTCGGTCTCCATCATGGCCGAACAGAACCGGACAGAACAGGGTTAGTTGAAACCCTAAACTGGAATTTCCGCACCAAACTAAAAATTTTCCGCAACCAATCATATCCAACATATACCAACTCCATTTTGCACTATAACAAACCATCAATCCATGAATAAACAATAATTACTATATAAAACAGAAAAATCAATAATAAATCAAAAATCCATCAAAACTCCACTTCCAACCATCAAACCTACTACAAATCAACATATTTAGCCACAAAAGCCACTAATAAACCATTGTTAAGAACAAACTATGAATTTGTACACACCATACCTTGATACCTCAAGAAATGTAGTAGCTTAGGTTTCTTTATTCCAAAACAACTCCACCACCATCTATAATACTACTTAACCAAGGATTTTTATGGAGTAAAGTTGAAGTTCTATGGCTGGATCACAAGATTGGTGCAAGAAATGGATGAAGTAGTTGGAGTTTTCTCTTCTTTTCTCTCCTTAGAAGTTTCGGCCAAGAGGATGAAGAAAATGATGATTTTTGGGTCAATTTTGGTTATTTAGTAAAGTTGGGGTAAGATGGTCAAAATCCAAGGTGGAATCATAAAGTGACACATGGCACCTTTTGGTTTTAAACTTATCTTCAAGTCTCTCCAATATTAATCCATCTAGGTAACCTCTAATTACCTCTTAACACATAGTAAATTAATCCCGGTATACAAAACTTAACCTAATTGGCCTAATAATTCACACTTAACGCACTAGCGGGTCCCACATCCAATATACATTCCTAAAATCTCATGAACGAACTTATACTAGAAAAATGATTTAAAAACTACATTCACTCATAAAAATTATCTAGAAAATTTTCCTAATAAAGAAAATATAGAAAATGCGTGCAAATAAATAAAATAAAGCCTAGAAAATAAGAAAATTTTTGAGTTGTCATACTCTCTCCCCCATAAAAGAATTTCGTCCTCAAAATTTCTCACCTTGGTCCACAAATAGCTCTGGATATTTCCTTTGCATCTCTTCTTTCACCTCCCAGGTAGCCTCTTCTACCCCGTGATTTTTCCACAAAATCTTCACCAAAGGAATTTGCTTGTTTCTAAGCTCCTTAACCTTTCGGTCAAGCAACTGCACAGGTTTCTCCTCATAGGTGAGTGGCTCATCTATCTCAATCTCCTCTGGTTGCAAAATGTGGGTCGGGTCGGGATAATATTTCTTAAGTTTCGAGACATGGAAGACGTCGTGAATCCTGGACAGACTTGATGGTAGTTCAAGTCGATACGCTACTTTCCCAATTCTCTGGAGAATTTTGAAAGGTCCGACGAACCTTGGTTGAATTGTCTTTCCTTTACCCGACGCGACGCTTCGTAACGGTGTGATCTTAAGAAAAACACGGTCCCCAACTTTGAACTCCAAATCTTTTCTTTGAATGTCCGCGTAGCTCTTTTGTCGGCTTTGAGCTGTTTGGACTCTTTGTCATATCAACTTGACTTTTTCTCGTGCATCCTCCATCCATGGAATAGTTGTTAGATCTAGAACTTTCCTTTCGACTACTTCATCCCAATAGAGCGGTGATTGGCACTTCCTTCCGTAAAGTGCTTCGTATGGTGCCATTTGAATTGACGAATGGTAACTGTTATTGTAAGCAAACTCTACTAATGTCATATGTTGACCCCAGTTACCCCCAAAATCCAGAATACAAGTCCTTAACATATCCTCGAGAATTTCAATTGTTCGCTCCGACTGTCCATCCGTCTGGGGATGATAAGTGGTACTAAGGTTGAGTTTAGTTCCCAACGTCTCTTGAAATTTTTGTCAAAACCTAGATACAAAACGAGGATCTCGGTCGGAGACTATACTCACTGGAACTCCGTGTAGTCTTACTATCTCATCCACATACACCTGGGTTAATTTATCCATGGAATACTTCATGTTTACCGGCAAGAAATGGGCCGATTTGGTTAACCGATCGACGATCACCCAAACGGCGTCATGTCCTCGTTGTGTTCACGACAAACCTGAAACGAAGTCCATTGTAATGTTTTCCCACTTCCATTCGGGTATCTCAAGAGGTTGTAACAATCCAGATGATTTTTGATGTTTCGCCTTAACTTATTGACAGATGAGACACGTTTGCACGTATTGAGCAATTTTCTTCTTCATGTTGTCCCACCAATAGACTCCTTTTAGGTCCTGATACATCTTGCTACTACCCGGATGGATCGTATACTTGGACCGATGAGTTTCCTCTAAGATCTCCTTCTTTAACATTTCATCTTTGGGCATCACCACTCGGTTTCGGTACCTCAAAACTCTCTCGGGATTGAAGTTAAAATCTGACAATTCCCCTTTTTTCACTTTCTCTCCCCACTTCTGTACCATAGAATCTTCCTTCTGAGCCTCTTTAATCCGCTCTAGTAGAGTGGACGTTACTTTAACTTTACCAAAAATCGCCTTATGACTTCCAAGACAGGGTTTCCATTCACAAACTGATTCTAACAGATCCCACTCCTTAATCATTAACCCCGATACTTGAGCCTTTCGACTTAAGGCATCTGCCACCACGTTAGCTTTTCCCGGATAATAGTTGATGGTGCAGTCGTAGTCTTCCAAAAATTCCATCCATCACCGCTGCCTCATATTCAATTCCTTTTGCGAGAAGAGGAACCTCAAAGGTTACCCCGTATAGATAGTGTCTCTACGTTTTCAGAGCAAAAACAACTGCGGCTAATTCCAGGTCGTGGGTTAGGTAGTTTTGCTCGTGAGGTTTCAATTTCCTAGAGGCAAAAGATATGACATTCTTGTTTTGCATCAGCACACACCTCAGACCTTCCCGCGAGGCGTCGGTATAAACGGTAAAACTATCTATTCCGTTAGGCAAAGCTAGAATCGGTGCCATGGTTAATCTTTTCTTTAGCTCTCGAAAGCTAGCTTCACACCTAGCATCCCATATAAAATGACAATTTTTCTTCGTCAGGTCGGTTAAAGGACCGGCAAGTTTGAAAAAGTCCTTAATAAAATGCCTATAGTACCCAGCCAACCCTAGAAAACTACGAATCTCCGTAGGGTTTTCTGGCCTCTTCCAATCTGTCACGGCCTCTACTTTCGTCAGGTCAACAGAGATGCCCTCTTGGAAAATTACATGCCCTAAGAAAGAAATTTTCTCCAGCCAAAACTCACACTTACTAAACTTGGCGTACAACTGATGCTCGCTTAGGGTTTGCAAGACGATTCTTAAGTGCTGCTCATGCTCCTCACGAGTCTTTGAGTAAACCAAGATGTCATCAATAAATACAACTACAAATCGATCCAAATAGGGCTTAAAAACCCTATGCATCAAATCCATGAAGGCAGCAGGGGCATTGGTCAGTCCAAAGGGCATGATTGAGAATTCAAAATGCCCATATCTAGAATTGAAGGCAGTTTTTGGTATGTCCTCCTTCCTAATTAGCAATTGATAACATCCCTGTCGGAGGTCTAATTTCGAAAAGACCACTGCCCCTTGCAACTGGTCGAACAACTCATCAATATGGGGCAGTGGATATTTATTTTTAACCGTTACATTATTCAACCCCCGGAAGTCTATACACATCCGCAAACTCCCATCCTTTTTCTTCACAAACAACACAGGGGCTCCCCAAGGAGACCCACTCTCTCGAATGAACCCTCGCTCCAAAAGGTCTTGTAACCGCAACTTTAACTCCCTAAGTTCGGTAGGGGCCATCCGGTATGGGGTTTTAGAGATAGGTGACATCCCTGGTAACAACTCAATTTAGAATTCTATCTCTCTCTCCGGAGGTAGGGTGACTAATTCATCAGGAAATACGTCCGGATATTCCTTAACTACGTGCACATCCTCTACCTTCAATTTATCGGTGAGGGTATTAATTAGAAAGGCTAAGAACCCTTGCGCCTCTTTACTTAGTAATTTCCTAGCCCGAATACCTGAGATCAAGGCAGATGAGGCTAACCTACCCCTTATATCTAACCTTAAGGTCGCATCCCCAGGAATGCAGAATTCTACCACCTTCCTTTTACAATCAAGTTGAGCATTATACTTGGCTAACCAGTCCATGCCCAAGATTACATCATACCCCTTAATGGACAGGCTTATCAAATCCCCTAACAATTTTCTCTCTCCTACCCAAACTTCACAATCCTTATAAACCATACTAGTGATCAAACGATGATCCCCCATAGGAGTACTAACTTCCAGGTCATAAGGTAAACTAGCGGGCTTTATATCAATTCCGCACATGAAATTGGGGTTGACAAATGAATGAGTAGCACCGAGATCTACTAAAACTTTCGCAAATCGGTGGAATACAGGAATCGTACCTTCTACAACTTTAGAAGAATCGGGGACCTGTTGTGGCTTCAGTGAATACACTCGAGCCGATACCTTAGGTTTAATACCTTCCACCTTAGCCGGTTCGGAATTGGTCCTCGTCGATTGCTGACTCCTCCTTCCATCTCGTGATAGAGCCGGACAATTGGCAAGCTGGTGGTCTGCACTTCCGCAGCGCAAACATTTTCTATCCTTCTTCCAGCAATTGTCCTCCGTGTGGTTTGGCTTTCCACAATACCCGCAGGGCCCGTGAGATGCAAAAGCCGAGTCTCTTTGGAAACCTCCTCTTTGACCTCTCCCAACTTGGCCACCTCTTGACATTCCCGGTATCCTTCCTCCTCCAGTTCCCCGTCCAAACTTGGGAGGGGTACTCTTATCCCCCTGTCCCGAACTACTTTCAGGAAATCCTCGCTTCTTTGCCTGGAAGTTTCTCACTTGTAGCCTGGCATTTTTCACTCGTTGAGCCTTTTCCACTGCCTCACTGAAGGCGTTAATTTGGGCTACAGCTAGATCCTTCTGGATCTCCGCGTTCAGGCCCTGGACAAAGCGTCTTATTCTTCGTTGTTCGGTCATGATGAGTTCGGAGCGAATTTGGACAGTCGAGTGAATTGGCTCTCATACTCGGCTACAGTCTGGGTCCCCTGGCGAAGCCGAATAAACTCGTCTTCCTTCCGTTCTTGAACCAGAGGAGGGAAGAATTTAGCGTTGAACTCCCTCATGAAGTTCACCCATGTCCTGGGCATTTGTTCTCGGTCCCATTTCTATCGTATTAAACGGACTGCCCCTTCCAGTTGGAAGACAACAAAAGTCACCTGTTTTTCCTCTATATAATGCAAGGCAGTGAAGATGTCCACCATCTTTTCTAGCCATCTCTCAGCCACATTCGGATCTGCCCTCCAATAAATTTCAGTGGGGAAAATTTCTGAAACCTTTCGAGCGCCCTATCCTCGCTTTCCACATAATTACCAGGGTTACCAGGGTTTTCCGGGTAGGGATTAGGGTTTTGACCCTGTTGCTCCACTACATGAGCTAACAAGTCGGTCATTCCTTGGATGGCTGCGGCCACTTGCACGTTCGAATCGACCCTAGGTTCAGGGTTTGGTTCAGATGTGGTTTCCCTAGTACCCCTTCAGTCGTGGGTTGTCTAATCCCGCGACCACGATCCCATCCACTACGGTTTCCCCCCATCGAAATTAACCAATCTAGGGCCGAAACATAAAGATAACATTAAAGATAGATGGAAGCATAAACAAGGAACAAGAGCTACTCACAAATCAAACATATATATACACATAACACAACCATATCAAACAAGTTACACAGTTACAGTCAGCCAAATACAGACAAAAGAAATTCCATGAGATAACGGAGTCATCAAAAGATATATATACAAAGCTAGTCCAAACATACAAAACGGCTAGCTAAAAGTTCTTCCCCTGAACTACTCCTCCCTCGGAATCAAAACTTAGCTCAAAAGAGCTCTAGCCTTGTTCCCTACTGAGCCCACAGACTCTCCCCCTTGGCTACAACTAGGGGTGCTCCTCTCTCCGGGAGTTCCATCACTAGGAGCCTCCACTTGCGCATTGGCGCCAAACATACCTTGGATTAGCGCCTCGCACTCATTAATAATAAATGTATTTTGATCCAATTATCTCCCTTTTATTTTGTAAATTTGCAAACGTATGTGTATAACACTGTTTTACCCCCGTTTCTGTGTCCTATTTAGTTTGGGAATATTTTTTCGAGTTATATGACATGGCACCCACTATTCACCGACGGTTTAGTTGGCGTTTGGCTATTTTGCAATTTCGGCTTGTGTGAGCGCATATTATTTTCCCGAAACGTCTTAGATCGTGTTTGGCTGCACCGTTAGTCCTGGCGAGAGTTGGGCAGGCAGTCCGCTAACCTCTTTGGTTTGCCTTAGGGGAAAGTGAGGCTGTCACAGGTGGTATCAGAGCTACTTCGCGTGGTCTCTGTGCGGAGTGAGCTTGGGCCAAATGGTGTTATGGTCCTGCTTTCGTGAATGCGTCGAAAGGTATAAGTGCTCTTTTGAGCGTAAGCTATGAACTGTACATGTCATAAGTGTAAGGATCATTATCATGGGACTTGAGGAAGCTAGGTATGTATGTCGGGTAGGAATCTTTAATATGGATGATTTACGCTTGGGACCGGCCGGCTCGAGTTGTGAATCATCTTAGATGGGATTTTTGCGCCCGGATACGAAAGAGATGGGAGCCTAGGTTAGAAAGGATTGGGCGAACTAGAAATGCGATTCTATGGAATTTCGTGTGGTTTGTTCGGGTATGGTTAAGCGTGATCAACCTTGATTAAGATATAAATAGTGTTGTTCTCGTAGATTATAGACGGAGCCCTAGGGGGGAATGCTTTTCGTGAGTTCTTTTGTACTCGTGATCTAGTCTGTCTATAGTACTTTTGGAGGACCCCTTTTGTTTCATGGGATGACTTTGTATGTACTTGACTGACTGTTCTGTATAATTGCTTGATTCGGTTATGTGTTCTATGAATATGTGTTATGTGTTTAAATGCTCTACAAGGTAGTTGTTTTAGTTAATTGTCCTTGTTTAATTGTTCCTGTTTAGTGCTACGAAAAGGAGGGTTAGGTGCCCTTTAACAGTATATTTAATTTGTGACCTAGATCGACTTAGATTGATGGAAGGCACTCGTAGTGGTCGAGGCCGTGGACGAGGGGATAGGCAACCTACGCCTGAAAGGGGCACTGGGGAAACCTCATCTGGACCTAACCCTGAACCTAGGGTTGATCCTAACATCCAAATAGCGGCTGCTATGCAGAAAATGACTAATTTACTAGCCCAAGTGGTGCACCAACAGGGTCAAAACCCTAACCCCAACCCTGGGAACCCCGGTAATCATGTGGAGAGCGAGGATAGGGCTCTCGAGAGGTTCCAGAAGTTTGCCTCACCAAAGTTTATCGGGGGGCTCGATCCGGACGTGGCCGAAAGGTGGCTGGAGAAGATGGTGGATATCTTTGCCGCCCTACATTATACGGAGGAGAGGCAGGTGACCTTCGCCGTCTTTCAACTGGAAGGGGCGGCCCGTTCCTGGTGGAACGTTATTCGGCAAAAATGGGAACGGGAACAAACGCCCAGGACCTGGGTGAATTTTATGCGGGAATTCAATGCTAAATTCTTCCCTGTTCTAGTTCAGGAGCGGAAGGAAGATGAATTTATTCGGCTTCGTCAGGGGGCCCAATCTGTAGCGGAGTACGAGAGCCAATTCACCCGCCTATCCAAATTTGCGCCCGAACTCATCATGACCGAGCAACGAAGAATACGGCGATTTGTCCAGGGCCTTAACGTAGAAATCCAGAAGGACCTCGCGGTAGCCCAACTTAACGCCTTCAGCGATGCAGTGGAGAAGGCGCAATGAGTAGAGAATGCTAGGTTACAGGTGAGAAACTTCCAGGCGAAAAAGCGAGAATTTCCTGGAAGTAGTTCGGGGCAGGGGGATGAGAGTACCCCTTCCAAGTTTGGGCAGGGAACGGGAGGAGAAAGGATGCCGGAAGTGTCTTGAGAGGGCCTGTCACGAGGCGGCCAAGTGGAGAGAGGCCAGAGAGGAGGCTCGGCTTCTGCAACACGCGGACCTTGCGGGTATTGCGGAAAGTCAAACCACTCGGAGGACAATTGCTGGAAGAAGGAGGGAAAATGTTTGCGCTGTGGAAGTGCAAACCATCAGCTCGCTACTTGTCCAGTCCTATCACGAGATGGAAAGGGGAGTCAGCAATCGACGAGGACTAATTCCGAACCCGCCAAGGTGGAGGGGACCAAACCTAAGGTAGCGGCTCGAGTGTATTCACTGGAGCCACAACAGGTCCCCGATCTTTCTGAAATTGAGGAAGGTACGATTTCGGCATTTCACCGATTTGCGAAAATCTTAGTAGATCTCGGTGTTACTAATTCATTTGTCAACCCTAATTTTATGTACGGAATAGATACAAAACCTGTTCGTCTACCCTACGAACTGAAAGTAGTACTCCTGTGGGGAAACATCATCGTTTGAGCATTGGTATGGTTTGTAAGGATTGCCGCGTTTGGGTAGGAGAGAAGGTTTGGGGTGTGTGTTGATGCAAAACCAGAATGTGAAATCTTTTGCCTCTAAGAAATTGAAACCCCACGAACAAAAACTATCCAACCCACGATCTGGAGTTAGTCGCAGTTGTTTTCGCTCGGGAAAAGTGGAGAAATCATGGGATGGAAGAGAGTACCTGGGAGGTGGAAGAAGAGATGCGAAAGAAATATCCTGAACTGTTCGTGAATTAAGGTGAGAAAATTTTGAGGGCGAAATTCTTTTAAGGGGGAGAGAGTGTGAGAACCCGTAAATTTCCTTATCCTTGTACCCGAGTAAGCGGGAGTTGAGGGCAATACTAAGGACTTGCGATCTTTATTGCGGGGAACAGGAATGGGCTAATATTTGGTGAGAGTAAGTGCCAGGGGTTAACGGACGTCTAGATCGGATGGTAAGAGAAGTGAGAAATTGGACGGGGAATATTTTAATCGAGTATGGAACGGTATGTCGTGTTTTCTTTTGTTTTGCCTCTGTATTGCTACCATATGTATTTGGCTTGTGGCATGTTAATACTTATGTGTATAGTATTTGCCGTACTTGATTTTATTTTTATTCAACTTGATATGTAGCTTTGTGAATTTGGTGTGTTATATCTTGTCGTTTTAGTCAATTTACTTTGTCACATACTAAATCACCTTTTGAAAAAAAAGAGAAAAGAGAGAAAAGGGTATGAAGGGGAGACGTAGTCGTGGATGTGGAGCTAGTCGTGGCCGTGGGACTAGGTATGACAGCCCCACCTTCCCCTAAGGCGAACCAAAGAGGTTAGCGGACTGCCTGCCCAACTCTCGCCAGGACTAACGGTGCTGTTAAACACGATCTAAAACGTTCCCGAAAAATAAAAGCGCGCTCAAACAAGTCAAAATCGCAAAATAGCCAAACGAAAATCAAAACCGTCGATGAATAGTGGGTGCCATGTCACATAACTCGGAACAACATTTTCAAACCAAATAGGACACATAAACAGGGTTAAACAATGTTATACACATACGTTCGTAATTTACAAAACAAAAGAAAGATCATTAGATCAAAATACATTTGGGTTTTTCCAACTATCGAGGAGCTTTACAAAATATATTAAAACTAGCTCAACTCGTGCTTCAAAACATCACAGTCCCCAAAAGTGGTTCCCTGTAAGGAAAACAAAATTTAATGGAGTGAGCTTATGCCCAGTGAGATACTTTCACTCAAGCAAGGAAGTTCAATTATGCATGGAGTCGATCAATCCCAAATCATTCAAGAAGAAAGCTAAATAAAGTCACATATCAATAACAATGGTAAAAGGATACGGACGACTCTCAAGAGCCCCTTTCCTCGCTCGCCATACTTGATCGTATCTCATTGACCCTCCGTCAATGTACAAAGTATAACCAAAGGTAGACTCCACTTTACTTCCATTCCTTCCACCCAACATACCCCTACCGGGCTCGAACTCCAAACAGTGGAAAATTGGTAATACTCGAGTATACCGAAATCGAGAGTCTCATACTACAAGATTCCATATAACAGTCCCCATGGCTCGTCAATTTTCACGACCAAGCCCTCGCCGGCTCGATTCAATCAACCACCAATGGGGTTGAGCTCAGTAGTAACAGTAATGGCCGTTGGATACTTGTCCAAATGACACCAATTCCAGTACGTTCATATACCATTCAAGTAATACAGTAAAAGTCATATAGGACATAAAGAGTGAGAGTGATCAAGTACACCCTCGCTTTAATCAATTTCAATGGTGCAAATTAACATTCAAGGCATCAATGTCAAGTGTAACAAAGTCACATAGTAACAACCAAGTGAGTAGTACACTCACCAAGCAAGCAAATGAAATTTCATAAACTTCCGCCCAAAGAGCGTCTTGAATCACCGTCACGCCCTAAAACATTCAAACAAGCACAATAAGACTCGAATACGAGTCATAAACCGAATCCACATACTACCAAAAATAAGGCTCCATTAGAACATATAAATACCAAAGTAAGCTAGGGAAAGTCCGGAAATGTAAGTTAAGCCCTAAAGCCCAAAAATAGTTTTGACGTCGTTTAGCGTATTGGACACAACCAGCGCTACGATTGTCGGATGGATGTACAATTTATACCACTTCGAAGCTAAGACAGAGGGATACAATGTTGAAGAGGGCCACTCAGTCCAGTTTCTAGTGCAACTAGGTCAAAATTTCAATGTACCAAACCAGAACCGCATAAACAGGTTAGCGAACCGCATTCTGGTTAAATAACCATAATTTAGGCTACCAAAGTCCAATTCAAGTGATTCCAAAGCCATCCGAAATCTAAGATACCAGGATATATTTCTTAAGAAGACATTGACAACCAAATCAGTAGTATTCCCGGTCAAACTAACCAATTACAGAAGCGGATTATCAGTTTCGGACAGAAACAGGGCAGCAGGGGTATTTCGGTCTTTTCACAGGCTACGCTGCTTCGATTGAGCTGAAATTTTTTAGGCTACTATAAAATATCATTCTATACAACTTTCATGTTTTAACCCAAGACTAATTCGGCCTCTAACTAGGAGAAACAGTACCAGTCAGAATGGGGTTAATTGAAACCCTAATTCCGAAATTTCCTGTCAAAGCGGAAATTTTTCGCAAATAGCCACAATTTACGCACTATAACTTCATTCTAAACCATTCCCAACCATCGTCCATGGCCAACTAATACTAAACATATAAAAACAGAAAAAATCATGGATAAATATAAAATTCACCAATTTCTACCAAAAGTCAAGAAATAACACCTCAAACCATCTCTTTAACTCACATAAGCCACTAATTACACATTATTGAGAAGAAAAGAGAGGTTCCTTAGCTACTCACCTTACCAACTCAAGAAAGGAAGCACTTAGAACCTTGGTCTCCCAAACCACTTCAAAACCAACCTTAATACCACTAAACTAAGAGGTTTTATGGAGGAAATCCAAGTTTAATCGGTTGAACTTGAGGATTGAGCAAGAATAGAAGCCAGAAAGTTGGGAGTTTTCTCTTCTTTTCCCCTAGAAGATAGCCGGCCAAGAAGCTTGCAAATGAGTGATTTTTGGGTAATTTTTTATTTAATTGGTAAAGTAGTGAATAGTGGTCAAAGTCAAGAATTAACCACCAAGTGACACTTGTCACTACCATTAATGCATGGCTATCCTTTTGTCTCTCCAACTCTCATTCATTGGGTATCCTCTAATTATCTCTTAACACCTGCTAAAATAAACCCGGTATCCAACACTTAACCTAACTGGCCGAATTTTACCGAACTTTCCGCACTAGCGGGTCCCATGTTCGGTATACGCTCTTAATTTCTCAAAAACTAAACGATACTAGAAAAATCATTTAAAAACTATATTTACTCATAAAAATTATCTAGAAAATTTTCCTAATAAAGAAAATGCAGAAAAGCATGCAATTAAATAGAATAAAATCTAGAAAATAAGAAATTTTACGGGGTCTGACACCCTCTCCCCCTTAGAAGAATTTCGCTCTCGAAATTTCTCACCTTGACTCATGAAAAGTTCAGGGTATTTCTTTTGTATTTCTTCTTCCACCTCCCAGGTAGTTTCTTCCACCCCATGATTCCTCCACAATATCTTATCCAACGGAATCTGCTTGTTTCTCAGCTCTTTAACTTTTCGGTCGAGCAATTGTACAGGTTTCTCTTCGTAAGTGAACGATTCATCTATTTCGATTTCCTCTAACTGTAAGATATGGGATGGGTCGGGATAGTACTTCTTAAGCATCGAGACGTGGAAGACGTCGTGAATTCTGGATAGACTGGACGGTAGCTCAAGGCGATACGCTACCTTACCAACCCTTTGGAGAATCTTGAAAGGTCAAACGAACCTCGGTTGGAGCTTCTTTCCTCTGCTCGCTGTGACGCTCCGTAACGGTGTGATCTTGAGGAAAACACGGTCCCCGACTTTAAACTCCAAGTCTTTTCTTCGATTGTCCGCATAGCTCTTTTGCCGGCTTTGAGCTGTTTGGAGCCTTTGTCGTATCAACTTGACTTTTTCTCGTGCCTCCTCCATCCATGGGATAGTCGTTAGATCTAGGGCTTTCCTCTCGCTGACTTCATCCCAGTAGATCGGTGACCGACATTTCCTCCCATAAAGTGCTTGTATGGAGCCATTTGAATTGACGAATGGTAGCTGTTATTGTACGCAAACTCCACTAAGGTCATGTGTTGACCCTAGTTACCCCCAAAATCCAGAATACAGGTTCTTAACATGTCCTCAAGAGTTTGGATTGTTCGCTCCGATTGTCCGTCCGTCTGCGGGTGATAGGTGGTGCTTAAGTTGAGTTTGGTCCCCAGAGTCTCTTGGAATTTCTGCCAAAACCTAGATACGAAGCGGGGATCCCTGTCTGAAACGATGCTCACAGGAACGCCGTGTAGCCTTACGATCTCGTCCATGTACACCTGACCAATTTCTCCATGGAGTATTTCATGTTTATTGGTAAGAAATGGGCCGATTTGGTTAATCGATCGACGATCACCCAAACGGCATCGTGTCCTCGTTGAGTTCGCGGCAAACCTGAAACGAAATCCATTGTGACGTTTTCCCACTTCCATTCGGGTATTTCAAGAGGTTGTAGTAAGCCTGATGGTTTTTGATGCTCCGTCTTAACTTGTTGGCAAACGAGACATTTTTGCACGTACAGAGCAATTTCCTTCTTCATATTGTCCCACCAATAGGCTCCTTTCAGATCCTGATACATCTTGCTAGTACCCGGATGGATTGTATACTTGGACCGATGAGTTTCCTCTAAGATCTCCGTTCTCAACGCTTCATCTTTAAGTACCACCAATCGGTTTCGGTATTTTAAAATACCCTCGGGACTGAAGTTGAAGTCGGTTGATTCCCCTTTTTCCACCTTCTCTCCCCACTTTCGCACCATCGAATCCTCATTTTGTGCTTCTTTAATTCGCTCCAGTAGGGTGGATGTTACCTTAATATTACCAAAAACCACCTTATGACTCCCAAGGCAGGGTTTCCACTCACAAACGGATTCCAACAAATCCCACTCTTTAATCATTAACCCTGCTACTTGAGCCTTACGACTTAAAGCATCGGCTACCACGTTCGCCTTCCCCGGATGGTAGTTGATAGTGCAGTCATAATCCTCCAGAAATTCCATCCACCGACGCTGCCTCATATTCAATTCCTTTTGTGAAAAGAGGTACCTAAGGCTCTTGTGATCTGAATAAACCTCGAAGGTCACCCCATATAGGTAGTGTCTCCACTTTTTTAGAGCGAAAACAACCGCGGCTAACTCAAGATCATGGGTTGGGTAGTTCTGCTCGTGGAGTTTCAACTTTCTAGAGGCAAAAGATATCACATTCCGGTTCTGCATTAAAACGCATCCCAGGCCTTCTCGCGACGCATCGGTATAAACGGCAAACCCGTCTACTCCGTTGGGTAAGACTAGAACTGGCGCCATAGTTAATCTTTTCTTTAGCTCCTGAAAACTCATTTCGCATTTGGCATCCCACACAAACAGACCATGCTTCTTTATCAAGTCGGTTAAAAGACCTGCTAATTTGGAGAAGTTTTTAATGAAACGCCGGTAGTACCCAGCCAGCTCTAGAAAACTACAAATCTCCGTGGGGTTTTCTGGCCGTTTCCAATTGGTCACGGCCTTTACTTTCGCCGGTCAACCGAGATGCCCTCATGAGAAATTACATGCCCTAAGAAAAAAAATTTCTCCAGCCAAAACTCGCACTTACAGAACTTGGCATATAACCGATGCTCTCTTAGGGTTTGCAAAACAATTCTTAGGTGTTGTTCATGCTCCTCGCGAGTTTGGAGTAGACTAAGATGTTATCAATAAAAACAACGACAAATCGGTCCAAGTAGGGCTTAAAAACCCTATGCATTAGATCCATGAAGGTGGCATGGGCATTGGTTAATCCAAAGGGCATAACTTCGAACTCGTAATGCCCATATCTCGAATTGAAAGCAGTTTTCGGAATATCCTCTTTCCTAATCAACAACTGGTAATACCCCTGTCGAAGATCTAATTTCGAGAAGACCACTGGTCCTTGCAACTGGTCGAACAACTCATCAATATGGAGCAGTGGATACTTATTTTTAATCGTCACATTGTTTAGCCCCCGGTAGTCGATACACATCCGCAGACTCCCGTCCTTTTTCTTTACAAACAACACAGGGGCTCCCCAAGGAGACCCACTCTCTTGAATGAACCCCCGCTCCAAAAGGTCTTGTAATTGCAATTTTAGCTCCTTCAGCTCCGCAGGGGCCATTCGATACGGGGTTTTTGAGATAGGCGAGATTCCCGGTAACAGGTCGATCTTGAATTCTCTCTCTCCGGAGGTAGGGCTACTAACTCATCAGGGAATACATCCGGAAATTTCCGTACTATGTGCACATCCTCTACCTTCAATTTATCCGTGGGGGTGTTGATTAGAAAGGCTAAAAATCCTTGCGCCCCTCTATTTAGCAGTTTTCTAGCCCGAATGCCTGAGATCAGGGCAGATGAAGCTAACCATCCCCTTATATCTAACCTTAGGGTCGCTTCCCTAGGAATACGGAATTCTACCACATTCTTCTTACAATCCAGTTGCGCATAATACCTAGCTAACCAGTCCATGCCCAAGATTACATCATATTCCTTAATAGACAGGCAAATCAAGTCCCCTAACAACTTCCTCTCTCCTACCCAAACCTCGCAGTCCTTATACACCATACTAGTAACCAAGCAATGATCCCCCCGTAGGTGTACTAACTTCTAGGTCGTAAGGTAAACTAGCAGGTTTTATGTCAATGCCACACATGAAATTAGGGTTAACAAAGGAATGGGTGGCACCGGGATCTACTAAAACCTTTGCGAAGCGGTGGAATACAGGGATCGTACCTTCTACGACCTCAGAGGAATCTGGGACCTGTTGAGGCTCTAACGAGTACACTCGAGCTGGCACCTTAGGTTTCGTCCCATCTCTCTCAGCTGGTCCAGCGTTGGTCTTTGACGGTGGTTGACTTCCTTTTCTATCTTTCTTTAGGATTGGGCAGGTGGCAAGCTGGTGGTCTGCACTTTCGCAACGCAGACATTTCCCATCTTTCTTCCAGCAGTTGTCCTCAGAATGATTTGGCTTCCCGCAGTACCCACAAGGTCCACGGGATGCCGAACCTGAATCTCTCTGGAAATTTCCTCCCTGGCCTCTCCCAGCTGGGCCACCCCTGGACGGAGCCCCTCTGCCTACTCTCGACTGTCGTCCACCTCCGGCTCCCCGTCCGAACTTGGGAGGGGTGCCCTTATCCCCCTGCCCTGAACTGCTCCCAGGAAAACCTCGCTTCTTTGCCTGGAAGTTCCTTACTTGGAGCCTAGCGCTTTCCACCCGTTGGGCTTTCTCCACGGCCTCGCTAAAAGCATTAATCTGGCCACCGCGAGGTCCTTCTGAATTTCTATGTTCAAGCCCTGGACAAAACGCCTTATTCGCCGCTGCTCGGTCATGATTAGCTCGGGGGCAAATTTGGATAGGCCGGTGATCTGACTCTCGTATTCCGCTACAGACTGGGCCCCTTGGCGAAATCGGATAATGTGAGAACCCGTATTTTTTCCCATTTTCTAGGTTTTATTATCTTTCATGGCTTGTTTTCTGCATTTTCGTGAGTAGGAAAAATTTCTAGATACTTTTAAGGAGCAGATATAGTTTTTAGATGATTTTTCTAGTATCGAATAGGTTTTGAGAAATTAAGAGCGTATACCGGACGTGGGACCCACTAGTGCGAAAAGTTCGGAAAAATTCGGCCAACTAGGTTAAGTTTTGGATACTGGAATTAATTTACCGGGTGTTAAGAGATAAGTAGAGGTTGCAATTTGGATTGGTGTGAGAGGAAACAAAGTGATAGACTTGCATTAAATAAGTGACAAGTGTCACCTTATGAGTGGAGTTTGTTGTATGACTACTATTCCATGTCTTACCAATTGACCAAATAAATCAAAAAAATACCAAAAATTCACCATTTTCTCCTTCATCTTGGCCGAGCTCTTCAAGCAACAAAAGAAAGAAAACTCTTCAAGTTTTTGGCTTCAATCTTGCTCCAATCTACCAAAAATCCACCATTGAATCTTGTTTTGCTCCATAGGAAACATTAAGGGAGTGATAGTGAGGTGTTGTGTGGAGTTATTTGGAAAGCTAAGAGGACTAGTTGCTCTCTCTCTCTTGTTTCTAAGGTGAGTTGTGAAGAACCCCTCTCCTCCCTCTAATGATGCTTAATTTATGATTAGTGGTGGAATAAGATGCAACTTTATGGATTATATTGTGATTTTTGGTTGAATTGATGAAGTTTTGTAATTATTGGGGATTTTTCTGTTTTAATATGAATATGATTGTGTGGCTGTGTATGATGATTGGAAATGGTATGTAAGGGATATAGGAGGTGGAAAAAATGGATAATTGCAAGCAATTTCTGTTTTGGAAGAAAATTGAAAAGTTAGGGTTCTAATGAATTACATTCTACCCGGTTTTGTAGCTCATAGTTAGAGGCCGAATTGTCCTTGGGTTAAAACATAAAAGTTGTAGAGAATGATATTTTAGAGGTTCCTGCAAAATTTCAGGTCAATCGGAGTAGTTTAGCTTGAGAAAAGATGGAATTACCCTTGCTGTCCTGGTTTTACCCGAATTTGGGAATTCCTTCTGTAATTGGTTATTTTGGCTAGGAATTCTTCCGACTTGGTTGTTGAGGTCTTCTGATGAAATGTATCCCTGTTTCTTAGCTTTCCGATGGCTTTGGAATTTCTGGATTTGGACTTAGGTAGGCGGATTTATGATGTTTGCACTAGAATGCGTTCTGTGAATCTGTTTTTGCGGTGCTGGTATAGTAGATTGCATTTTTGACCTGGTTACACTCGAAACTGGGTTGAGTGACCTTCTACAATATTGTAACCCTATCTCTTAGCTTCGAAAAGGTGGATCTTGGACCTTCATCCGATAATCGTAGTGCCTTTGGTGGCATTACCGTAAAATGACGTCAAAAACTATTTTTTTCAGGGTTAAAGCTAGTTCCATTTCCGGATTTTTCTGGTTTCCTCTATTGCTTGTGTGTGCTTATGGAACCCTATTTTGGTGATATTTGGCTTTGGTTTATGACTCGTTATCGAGTCTCATTGTACTTGTTTGCATGTTTTAGGGCGTGACGGTGGTTCATGACGTTCCTTTGACGGGGTTGCATGAAATATCATTTGCAAGCTTGGTGAGTGTACTACTCACTTGTGTGTTACTATATGGCTTTGATACTTGAACTTGATGAGTTAAATGTTATTGTACCATTGATATTGATTGAAGTGAGGGTGTACTTTATCACTCTCGCTTATTTCTCATGTTATTGGAATGTTACATGAAATGAAAGTACATGACTTGGTGTCGTTTGGACGAGTATCCAACGACCATGATTGTTATCATTGAGCTCAACCCCATTGGTAGTTGATTGAATCGAGCCGGCGAGGGCTTGGTCGTGACAATTAACGAGCCTTGGGGAAAATGTTATATGGAATCTTGTAGTATGAGAGACTCTCGATTCCGGTATACTCGAGTAATACCACAGTGCAAGTGTTTGGAGTTCGGGCCCGGTAGGGGAATGTTAGGTGGAAGGAATGGAAGTAAAGTGAAGTCTACGATTGGTTACTTTTAAACATTGACGGAGAGTCAATGAGATCCGATCAAGAATGCAAACGAGGAAAAGGGCTCTTGAGAGTCGCCCGTATCCTTTTATCATCATTATTGATGTGCGTCTTTATTTACTTTTGATGAATTGGACTGAAAAGCTTGATGCATCTATGAACTTGGTTGCTTGAGTAGTATTATCTCACTGGGCAATTAGCTCACTCTATTCCTTTTGTTTTCCTTACAGGAAAATACATACTTTTGGACTGCAATTGATATTTGGTTGCCGAAATGAGCTAGTTGGACATATTTTTTGTACAGCTCATTTATTGAAACCCTAAATGTACCTTTGGGACCGTTTCTCTTTTGATTTGGCAAACCAGACATGTATCCACTTTTGAATACTTTTGTATGCCACTTTGGCTTGTAAATGCTATGTTTCAAGATGTGAATGTTTGCTTGATATTTGGTTGGGTTCTGACGGGTCGGTTACTATTCATGGCCGACTCCGGATTTCATTTTTTTTACTTTTTTTTATTTTGACATTTGACTTGTTTACGCGCAATTATAAGTTCCGGAACGCAATAGATCGCTCTAAACTGCACCATTAGTCCTGGCGAGAGCTGGACAGGCAGTCCGCTAACCCCTTTGGTTCGCCTTAGGGGAAGGTGGGGCTGTCACAGATAAACTCATCTTCCTTCCGTTCCTGGACTAGAGGAGGGAAGAATTTAGCGTTGAACTCTTGCATGAAATTCACCCAAGTCCGGGGCGTTTGCTCCGGTTCCCACTTCTGCCGGATGACGTTCCACCAGGAACGGGCCGCCCCTTCTAGCTGGAAGGCGGCAAAGGTCACCTGCCTTTCCTCGATATAGTGCAAGGCAACAAAAATATCCACCATTTTCTCTAGCCATCTTTCGGCTATATCTGGATCGGGCCCCCCAATGAACTTTGGTGGGGCAAATTTCTGAAATCTCTCGAGAGCCCTGTCCTCGCTCTCCACGTGGTTGCCGGGGTTCCCAGGGTTGGGGTTAGGGTTTTGACACTGTTACTGCACCACTTGGGCCAGTAAATTAGTCATTTGCTGCATAGCAGCAGCTATTTGAACGTTGGGGTCAACCCTACGTTCAGGGTTGGGCCCAGACGAAGTTTCCCCAGTGCCCCCATCCGACGTGGGTTGTCTACTCCCGCGCCCACGTCCCCTTCCACTATGTGTGCCTTCCATAGAATCTATTCAATCTAGACAAATGTAACTTGAACAATAAAATAACAATATATGTACATACGAAACCAAAAGCTTTTACAATAAAGCATATACACATTCCAAAACAAAGTCACCAAAACAAAGTCAAACAAGGCACATATTAACAGTCAGTCAAGTACAACAAAGACAATCCACAAGGGAACGGCATCATCAACAGTAGTATATACATCGCTAGTCCAAACGTACAAAAATGGCTAGCTAAAGTTCTTTCCCAGGTCTACCATTCCCTATCCATCCTATACACAATAGTCAAAACCATCCAAAACCTTAAGACTAACGGCTCAGTCCGTCGTCGGGCTAGTGGACCCACCCGACGGGGTGGATTCACCTCCAACCTCGCCCCCCGCACACGAAACCTTGTCACTCTCCTCCTCGAGCAAATCGTCGCAAAGGTTCAAGATCGACTCGGCTCGAACCCTAACCTTCCTAGCTCTCTTAGTCATACGCTCACGTGCCTCTCCAAGTTGGGCGCAAAGGTCGTCCACCCTATCTTGACCTTCGATCACGTCGTACTCTAGCTCCTTGATTCGCTCGGCTTGTTTCTCGTTAGCTGCCCTTAGTTGGTTCACTTAGGCCTCAAGCCTAGCGTTATCCTTCGCCAACTCTTTTCGTTCCTCTACCACAGCCAACACTAAGGTGTTAGGGTAGGCGTAAGTGTGACGGCACTCACAACGTCGGAGGCGGTTAGCCGGACTCCAACGTACGACGGCCCCTCTTGGCCGAATCAGGTACTTAATCGCCAGAAGCAATCCACGGGGTCGCTCACCAGGAGGGCTATCACTAGGCCCACTATGCCCGTCCATCCTACACCAAAAGAGTAAATAATCATAAATAATCTTAAGGGACACAATCAAAATAATCCTCAAGTCGAGCATTTCTACCACGCCCAGGCCAATTCAAACCTAGACTCTGATACCACCTGTGACAGCCCCACCTTCCCCTAAGGCGAACCAAAGAGGTTAGCGGACTGCCTGCCCAGCTCTCACCAGGACTAACGGTGCAGTTAAACACGATCTAAATGGTTCTGGGAAAATAAAAGCGCGCTCAAACAAGTCAAAATCACAAAATAACCAAACGAAAATCAAAATCGTCGATGAATAGTGGGTGCCATGTCATATAACTCGGAACAACATTTCCAAACCAAATAGGACACATAAATAGGGTTAAACAATGTTATACACATACGTTCGTAATTTACAAAACAAAAGAAAGATCATTAGATCAAAATACATTAGGATTTTTCCAACTATCGAGCAGCTTTACAAAATATATTAAAACTAGCTCCACTCGTGCTTCAAAACATCACAGTCCCCAAAAGTGGTTCCCTGTAAGGAAAACAAAATTTAATGGAGTGAGCTTACGCCCAGTGAGATACTTTCACTCAAGCAAGGAAGTTCAATTATGCATGGAGTCGATCATTCCCAAATCATTCAAGAAGAAAGCTAAATAAAGTCACATATCAATAACAATGGTAAAAGCATACGGACGGCTCTCAAGAGCCCCTTTCCTCGCTCGCCATACTTGATCGTATCTCATTGACCCTTCGTCAATGTACAAAGTATAACCAAACGTAGACTCCACTTTACTTTCATTCCTTCCACCCAACATACCCCTATCGGGCCCGAATTCCAAACAGTGGAAAATTGGTAATACTCGAGTATACCGGAATCGAGAGTCTCATACTACAAGATTCCATATAACAGTCCCCATGGCTCGTCAATTTTCACGACCAAACCCTCGCCGGCTCGATTCAATCGACCACCAATGGGGTTGAGCTCAGTAGTAACAGTAATGGCCGTTGGATACTTGTCCAAACGACACCAATCCCAGTATGTTCATATACCATTCAAGTAACACAGTAAACAGTCATATAGGACTTAAAGAGTGAGAGTGATCAAGTACGCCCTCGCTTTAATCAATTTCAATGGTGCAAATAAACATTCAAGGCATCAATGTCAAGTGTAACAAAGCCACATAGTAACAAGCAAGTGAGTAGTACACTCACCAAGCAAGCAAATGAAATTTCATAAACTTCCGCCCAAAGAGCGTCTTGAATCACCGTCACGCCCTAAAACATTCAAACAAGCACAATGAGACTCGAATACGAGTCATAAACCGAATCCACATACTACCAAAAATAAGGCTCCATTAGAACATATAAATACCAAAGTAAGCTAGGGAAAGTCCGGAAATGTAAGTTAAGCCCTAAAGCCCAAAAATAGTTTTGACGTCATTTAGTGTATTGGACACAACCAGCGCTACGATTATCAGATGGATGTGCAATTTATACCGCTTTGAAGCTAAGACAGAGGGATACAATGTTGAAGAAGGCCACTCAGTCCAGTTTGTAGTGAAACTAGGTCAAAATTTCAATGTACCGAACCAGAACCGCATAAACAGGTTTGCGAACCGTATTCTGGTTAAATAACCATAATTCAGGCTACCAAAGTCCAATTCAACTGATTCGAAAGCCATCCGAAAGCTAAGATACCAGGCTATATTTCTTAAGAAGACATTGACAACCAAATCAGTAGTATTCCCGGTCAAACTAACCAATTACAGAAGTGGATTATCAGTTTAGGACAGAAACATGGCAGCAGGGGTATTTCTATCTTTTCACAGGGTACACTACTCCGATTGAGCTGAAATTTTGCAGGCTACTACAAAATATCATTCTATACAACTTTTATGTTTTAACCCAAGGCTAATTCAGCCTCTAATTAGGAGAAACAGTACCGGGCAGAATGGGGTTAATTGAAACCCTAATTCCGAAATTTCCTTTCAAAGCGGAAATTTCCCGCAAATAGCCACAATTTACGCACTATAGCTTCATTCTAAACCATTCCCAACCATCATCCATGGCCAACCAATACTAAACATATAAAAACAGAAAAAATCATGGATAAATATAAAATTCAACAATTTCCACCAAAAGTCAAGAAATAACACCTCAAACCATCTCTTTAACTCACATAAGCCACTAATTACACATTATTGAGAAGAAAAGAGATGTTCCTTAGCTACTCACCTTACCAACTCAAGAAAGGAAGCACTTAGCACCTTGGTCTCCCAAACCACTTCACAACCAACCTTAATACCACTAAACTAAGAGGTTTTATGGAGGAAATTCAAGTTTAATCGGTTGAACTTGAGGATTGAGCAAGATTTGAAGCAAGAAAGTTGGGAGTTTTCTCTTCTTTTCCCCTTGAAGATAGCCGGCCAAGAAGCTTGCAAATAAGGATGATTTTTGGGTAATTTTTTATTTAATTGGTAAAGTAGTGAATAGTGGTCAAAGTCAAGAATTAACCACCAAGTGACACTTGTCACTACCATTAATGCATGGCTATCCTTTTGTCTCTCCAACTCTCATCCATTGGGTATCCTCTAATTATCTCTTAACACCTGCTAAAATAAACCCGGTATCCAACACTTAACCTAACTGGTCGAATTTTACCGAACTTTCCGCACTAGCGGGTCCCACATTCGGTATACGCTCTTAATTTCTCAAAAACTAAACGATACTAGAAAAATCATTTAAAAACTATATTTACTCATAAAAATTATCTAGAAAATTTTCCTAATAAAGAAAATGTAGAAAAGCATGCAATTAAATAGAATAAAACCTAGAAAATAAGAAAATTTACGGGGTCTCACACTAGGCAAGCTCAAGAACCAAGAAATGAAAGAGAAACAGTAGCTGAGCAAGATCATGGACCGAGGGTTGAGGTCGAAGATCAAGTAGCGACGGCGATACAACAAATGACAAATATCTTAGCGCGATTGGTAGTTCAACAAGGCCAGATGCCAGTGAATCAACCCCAGAATCCCGAGATAGGAGAGGATAGGGCTCTGGTGTGGTTTCAAAAATTTGCACCTCCTAAATTCCTTGGAGGGCCTGATCCAGATGTAGCTGAACAGTGGTTAGAGGCAATGATTAACATCTTCGCAGCCTTGAAGTACACGGAGCAAAGACAGGTGAACTTTGCTGTATTCCAATTCGAAGAACCGGCCCGAGCATGGTGGAATATTATTAGGGCAAAGTGGGAGAGAGAACAGACTGCATGGACATGGCCGAATTTTATAAGGGAATTTAACGAGAAATACCTCCCACCTTTGGTCCAAGAAAGGAGAGAGGATGAGTTTATTGGGTTACGTCAGGGAACCTAGAGTGTGGCCGAATATGAAACTAAATTTACTAAATTGTCTAAGTTCGCTTCCGAATTGGTAGTTACGGAGCGAAGGAGAGTAAGACGGTTCATACAAGGCTTGAATTTGAAAATCCAGGAAGCTTTAGCAGTGGTTCAAGTTAATACTTTTACGGAGGCTTTAGAGAAAGCTCAAAGAATTGAGGACGTGAAAGCACAAGTAAAAGCTTTCCAAACGCGAAAAAGAGGTGCATCTATTAACCTACCTGAGGAATCTAGAGAAAAGATAATGCCTTCTAAAGCGCAAAAAGTGAACCATTTACCTCACCCACCTTGGACATTAGGAGCATTAGATGAGCGGTCTACAAAAGGAAGTTAAATAGGATCAGAGAAAATTTCTCAAGAAAGCCAAAAAATGACTTCTCACTTGGCCTGTGGATACTGCGGGAAGGGTTAGTGGACTGCCTGCCCAACTCTCGCCAGGAATACTAAGACAGTTATACACAATCTAAAACGTTCCGGAATAAAATAGCGCGCTTACACGATTCAAAAATCGTAAAACGGAAAAATGAAAAATGAAAAAATCGGAACTGCAAATGAATAGTGACTGCCATGTCACCATCTAGCCAGAACCCAATCGAATACAGATAACGTTATATAACTCTAGAGAATGAACATTTCCAAACCAAATATGATACATGAACATGGTTAAATGGTTTTATACACATACGTTTGTAATTTACAAATCAAAAGGAAAATATTTGGATCAAAGTACATTTAGGGTTTTTCCAACCATCGAGGAGCTTTACAAAAGAATATATTAAAACTAGCTCAACTCGTGCCTCAAAACATCATAGTCTCCAAAAGGTTGTTCCCTGTAAGGAAAACAAAATTTAACGGAGTGAGCTTTCACCCAATGAGGTACCATCACTCAGGCATTCAAGGAGTACATAATCACAAGGATACACAATTCAAAAACGTTCATCAAGTGAGAACAACTAACACCACACAATAAATGAGAGAAAAGGATACGGACGGCTCTCAAGAGCCTTTTCCACTTTTGCCATACTTGATCTCACCTTATTGACGCTCCGTCAATGTATACAGAGTAACCAATACCGTAGACTCCACTTTTCTCCAATTTTCGTCCACCTCACATACGCCTTACTAGGCCCGAACTCCAGGCAGTTCAGAAATGGTAATACTCGAGTATACCGGAATCAAAAGTCTCATACCCAATGAATCCACAAAACAGTCCTTATGGCTTGTCAATTTCCTCGACCATGCCCTTGCTAGCTCGATTCAATTGACTACCAATGGGGTTGAGCTCAGAGTTAACGGTAAAGGTCGTTGGATACATGTCCAACGACACCAGTTCAAGTACATACAAGAGATATTCAATTTATACAGTAAACAGTCACATAAGCCATATAGTACGAGAGTGATAAAGTACACCCTCGTCTCAACCAATATCATCAGTAAATACAAGCATTTCAATCATAGAATTCAAGTATAACAAAGCCATGAAGTAACAATCATGTGAGTAGTACACTCACCAATCAAACAAAGAGATTTCACAAATTTTCTGCCCAACGAGCGCTTGGGTCACCTGGCACACCCTAAAACATTCAAGAAAACACAATGAGACTCGAACACGAGTCATAAACCTAATCCACATACTACTAATGCAAAGCCAAAAGAACTTGAAAGTGAAAATAAGGAACACTTGGTGCTAAAGGTTTAGACAACCCCAAAGTCACTCATAAAATAATCCCATTTCAATAGCCGTTCAATAGGCTCAGTGTCGTATAGGTATAAAATCAAGCTAGGAAAAAGTCCGGAAATGAAGTTTAAGCCCTAAAACAAAAGACAGATTTGTCGTCGCTTAGCGTATCAGACACAACCGAAGCTACGCTTATCGAATTGGTGTACAATTTATACGTTTCGAAGCTAAGATAAATGGCTACAATTTTGATGAAGACCACTCAGTCCAGTTCGTAGTGTAACCAGATCAAAATTTCAAATTACAGACTAGAGTCTCACAATCAGACTAGTTAACCGCACGATGCTTAAACGACAACAACTCAGGCTACCGAAGTCTAATTGAGGCGTTTTCATGGACGTTGGAAAGCTAAGACATAGCACTGCAACTTACGTGTTTTGGCCAAATGCTAATTCAGTATGAATCAGGGTGAACAGATGCGGTCAGATTGGTGAAATGTCAACACTGTCCACCGAACTCTACCTATGGCAGTCGGGGGTATTTTTGTCTTTTCATATGCTACAGTGCTTGGATTGGGCTGAAATGTTTCAGGTATCTATAAAACATCATTTCCTACAACTTTCATGTTTTAACCTAAAACTGATTTGGCCTCCATCATGGCCGAACAGAACCGGGCAGAACAGGGTTAGTTGAAACACTAAACTGGAATTTCCGCACCAAACCAAAAATTTTCCGCAACCAATCGTATCCAACATATACCAACTCCATTTTACACTATAAAAAACCATCAATCCATGACTAAACAATAATTACTATAGAAAAATAGAAAAATCAATAATAAATAAAAAATCCATCAAAACTCCATTTCCAACCATCAAACCTACTACAAATCAACATATTTAGCCACAAAAGCCACTAATAAACCATTATTAAGAACAAACTATGAATTTGTACACACCATACCTTGATACCTCAAGAAAAGTAGTAGCTTAGGTTTCTTTCTTCCAAAACAACTCCACCACCTTCTATAATACTACTTAACCAAGGATTTTTATGGAGTAAAGTTGAAGTTCTATGGTTGGATCACAAGATTGGTGCAAGAAATGGATGAAGTAGTTGGAGTTTTCTCTTCTTTTCTCTCCTTAGAAGTTTCGGCCAAGAGGATGAAGAAAATGATGATTTTTGGGTCAATTTTGGTTATTTAGTAAAGTTGGGGTAAGATGGTCAATGTCCAAGGTGGAATCATAAAGTGACACATGGCACCTTTTTGGTTTTGAACTTATCTCCAAGTCTCTCCAATATTAATCCATCTAGGTAACCTCTAATTATCTCTTAACACCTAGTAAATTAATCCCGGTATACAAAACTTAACCTAATTGGCCGAATAATTCAAACTTAACGCACTAACGGGTCCCACGTCCAATATACATTCCTAAAATCTCATGAATGAATTTAGACTAGAAAAATGATTTAAAAACTAAATTCACTCATAAAAATTATCTAGAAAATTTTTCTAATAAAGAAAATATAGAAAATGCGTGCAAATAAATAAAATAAAGCCTAGAAAATAAGAAAATTTTTGGGTTCTCACAGTGGGAGTAGCAATCATCAACTTTGCAATTGCCCGAAGAAACAGCCACGAGAGAATAGTACTCAACAAGTGGGTGGAACCAAACCGAAAAAAACAATGAAAGAGGGAACCTAACAAAAGTACCAGCACAAGTATATGCCGTAGACCGGCAACAAGCTCCGAGGTCATCTGAGGCAACGGAAGGTAAAAATTTCGAGGACGAAATTTCTTAAGGGGGAGAGAGTGTGAGAACCTGAAAATTTTCACATTTTCTAGGCATTATTTTATTTTTGCCTACATTTTTTATACATGCCTTTAAAATATTGAATTTCCTATGCATTTTTATAAGTAAGTACAGTTTTAAATCGTTTTCCTAGCATAAGTTAGTGTACGTTAAAATTGAAGAGCATTATAGACGTGGGACCCGCTAGTGCGATAAAATTTTGGTGACTAAGTGAGTTTTGTGCTAAGTGATATTATTATACAAGGTGCTAGAGGATAATTAGAGGTTTGTTATATGATGTAACCATTGGAAGACAAAGGATTAGAGAAAACACTAGAAAGGCCAAGTGTCACTACATCATTGGAGATTGGACTTTGACCTAATTTTCTTCACTTTACTAAAACAAATTTTGACCCAAAATTTCCTCCATTTTCCTTCTTCTTGGCCGGCTGTTTTGAGGAGAAAAACAAGAGAGAAAACTCCATTTTCTGCCTCACTTGCTAGCTTGAATCTTGTGTTTTAGCCAACCAAATTTGAAACTACTCCATACAAGTGATCACTAGGAAGCTTAAAGGCTTTGGTGAGTTATTTTGGAGGGGGAAAGACTAAGCTACCATTTTTCTTGAGGTTACAAGGTATTTTTGGCTAGCAAATTTTCCCTACTTTCAATATGTGCAAACTAGTAGCTTGTGGTTGAGATATTGATAATTTTATGCAATATTTCATGAGTTGAGGTAGAGATATGAAAATTTTCAGTTTTATGGTGTAATTTCTGCTCACATGTGAAGTGTAATGGTTGGTCATTATTTACAAGCTTTGATGTATGGAAAATCTTGTGTTTAGGTGCTAGTTTACTTTGCCTAAAGAAATTTCTGGTTGGTTTGCATTAATTCCAGCTTTAAGTTTTTGTACTACCCTGTTCTGACCAGTTTCATTCGGCCATGATGGAGGCCGAATTGGGCTTAGCTTAAAAATGAAAGTTGTAGGAAATGATATTTTTTAGCTGCCTGTAAAATTTCTGCTCAATAAGAGCACTGTAGCATGTGAAATGACAAAAATACCCTTGACTGCCATAGGTATAGTTTTGCGGACAGTATTGACATTTCATCATTCTGGCTTCGATTTTCACCTTGATTTGTATTAAATCTGTGAGGACCCGTAAAATTCTTTATATTTTTCTTAAAAATGCCCTTTTATTTGGGAATTATTCATTTATTATGGCCCTACTACCCAATCACCCACAATAAGTGTAAATAAATATAGAAGTAAGGGTTTCGTTGTCCGTTTTCAAGTTAGAGCGAATTAGGGTTTTCACGTTTTTCCGTAGTGTGACTATTCGGTATGGAGTGAGGATCAAATTTGGTAGGTAAGAGTGACTTTTGGATGAGAAAATATTATATGATTTGAATTGATAATAATAAGTTGGTGATTAGAAGGTAAAAACCCTAGTATACGTGATTTAAGAAAAAACGGCTCGAACCGACGGGTATCGATCACTACCGATTGAACCCACCACTTGACCACCACTTCCCTACCACACATATACCTTGATATTTTTGCAAAATATTCCCTCATCCTCAGCCATATAGCCGAAATATGTGGGCCAAATGCAAGGAAAAGAAAGTAAAATTTGGATGGTTTTGGTGGTGACAAGTGTTGGTCATCTATGGTCCCTTGACCAACCCTTTTGTCTTGCCTTCTTATCTCTCATTTCAGCTCATTTCCCTCATTTTCTTTTCTGTTTTGGCTGAGAGCAAGGAGAGGCAAAAGAGTGAGGAGAGTTTTCAATCTTCTACCTTGAATCCAACCTTTTGAGTGCAAACCAAGAAAAACTAAACCGATTAATCACTAGTTTGGAAGCTTGGGAAGCTTAAGGAACCAAAAATTTCAAGGAGAGGTGGAGGATCATTCTTGCAAGCTCTTGTCTTGAGGTATAATGGCTGATCAACCTTTCTTTCTCCATTAATCATGATTAAGTTGGGTATTAATGTTAGTATTGTGCTTGTGATGCTTGTTCAAGTGATTTTGATGATTAGATGGATGACTTTTGAGTTAGGGTTTCTTGTGGGTTAGGTGTTGTATGATGTATATATCTGGTATATAATCTTGTAAAGGAGATGGTAGTGGTAGTTTTAAGGTAAAAATGTGAATTATAGCTTGAAATAGCAAAATTCCAGATTTCTGGAAATTGTAGCTTCAGTTCTGACCGATTCCATTTCATCATGATAGAAGCCGAGTTATGCTTACCACAAAACATGAAAGTTGTAGAGAATGACATTTTATGGTTTCCTACAAAATTTCAGCTCAATCGGAGCAACGTAGCCTGTGAAAAGATGAAAATACCCTGACTGCCCTAGGAGTAAAATCAGTGGACAATTTTGACAGTACACTAAGTTGGTTGCATTTGTTCACCTGGATACATACTAAACTAGCTTTTAGCTAAAACATGAAAGTTTTAGTAATTTGTCTTAGCTTTTCAACGCCTCCAAGAACGTCTTAAACGGACTTTGGTAGCTTGAGATATGGCCATTTGAAGGTAGTACGGTTAACTGGTCTATTAGTAGGAGTTTGGTTCTGTGAATTGGGAATTTGACTGGGTTACACTCTAAATTGGAGTAAGTGATCTTCATCAAAATTGTAACCCTTTGTCTTAGCTTCGAAACGGTATAAGTTGTACCTCAATCCGATAAGCGTAGCCTCGGTTGTGTCCGTTACGCAAAACCACGTCAAATCTGTCTTTTGCTAAACTTCATTTCCGCACATGTCGTTAGCTTGATTTTTGTACTTGTATTACCTTGAGCCTATTGAACGGCTATTGAAATGAGTTTGTTTGGTGTGTAACTTTGGGTTTGATTGAGGAAAAGAATGAAGCCATAAATGGCTGGAAATAGAAAAATACAAAGGGCGTGCTGCCCAAATTTACGCTCGAGGGCTAGGTAGACATATTTGCAACTTGAGTAAGGGTTAAGAGTGACTACTGCTTGAGCCATCTAGGATATTTGCGTCTTCTTTTACCGAGGTATATAAATAAGGATTTGGCCGAACTTGTACCCTTGAGAAATAAAATAATGACTGCTCGGAGTATGTTTTCCTTGTACTTTTGACTCAAATGGCATCTCCAAGTATAAATGTTACAAAGTTATATAGTTTGAAAAGCGAGCGAGTGTTTCACGAATATTCTCCAAGTGAATTTCCATTTCTTGATTCTTATTGAACGAAACGTCTAAGTTTCGAACCTTAGTCAATTTTCAAAGTTTTGAAACAAATTTTTATCGCAGATTTGGACTCCAAACCCGGAGTATAACCCAGACGTGATTACTAGGGGCACTTCATTTTGGTGAGTGCTTCCAAATACCTGATTGAACTGGACACTTATTTCCAATACTTGATCAATATGATGAAATGATATATGATTGGTTTGATCGGGCAAGAGTGTACTTTATCGCACTTGCCCTTATTTGATATATACTTGTTTATTGTTGAAATTGATTTGATATATTTGTTTATGATGTGGGCACTTCCTGGAATTCCAGAAACCCTGCGGCAAGTTACTCGAGTCGAGCCGGCAAGGGCTTGGTCGATTGGGTAACGAACCCTGGGTCTCTTGTTTGTCGAGTGGAGTGATATCTTCTCGACTAACCGGTATACTCGAGTATTACCACTAGTGTTTATTGAGGATTTTGGGCCCAGTAGAGGGTTTGAATGGTGGACGGAGAGTAGTGTAAGTGGTGTTCTACTGGATTGGTTACTTACTTGAAAGTTGACGGAGTGTCAACTATTACGTGATCAAGCTCCTGGTGATGCATTCGGAATTTGGCTCCTGAGAGCCATTCGTATCCTTATACTTTGAGATGATTGTTACTTGTAGTGTTATTGTTTCTTTTAAAACTTTACACTCGCTCATTTTGAGATTGCTACTTGAAGTGTTATTGCTCACTTTTATGAACTCTTCATGCTCGTTACTTTGCTATATCGAAAACTTGTACTTATAAATAATGGTCAATTTGCTATTTGGAACCTCACTGGACTTTTAGCTCATTCCATGCCTTTCGTTTTTCTTACAGGGGTACGAGCGAGGCGTGAGATGTGTACAGACTAGCGTAGTCTAGTTGTTTTGATTTTAGTAATTGTACCCGCACTAATCGCTCGATTAGGGTTGAATGTACTGAGAACTTAAATCATTCGATGTATTTGGGACTGTATGGATAGTTGAGATAGAATGAATGTATTCGTATGTTCTAAACTTGGGAACCGTTATTTCATTTATTATTGAGGTTGCACCTTATTTTAATTAATGCGAGTGAGTGAGTCCTGGCGAGAGCGGGACAGGCGGTCCGCTAAACCCTGGGGTACGCCCAGGGGGAGGTAGGGTCGTCACAAAATCTGTGAGAACCCGTAATTTTCCATTTTCTAGGTTTTATTATTTTTCATTGCTTGTTTTCTGCATTTTTGTGAGTAGGAAAATTTCTAGATATTTTTAAGGAGCAGATATAGTTTTTAGATGATTTTTCTAGTATCGAATAGGTTTTGAGAAATTAAGAGCGTATACCGGACGTGGGACCCACTAGTGCGAAAAGTTCGGAAAAATTCGGCCAACTAGGTTAAGTTTCGGATACTGGGTTTAATTTACCGGGTGTTAAGAGATAATTAGAGGAAGCTATTTGGATTGGTGTGAGAGGGAACAAAGAGATAGAGATTCATTAATTAGGTGACAAGTGTCACCATAGGGTTGGGAGAACTTTTGACCATTATTTCTTGTCTTACCCTTTGACTTAAATAAACCAAAAATTGCCAAAAATCATCAAAAATCTTCATTATTGTGGCCGGCTCTCCCTCTCTCTTTCTCTCTCTCTCTCTCTAAGCAAAAGGAAGAAAACTCTCCAAGCTTTGCTCCAAATCATCAAAACCAACCATTGATTCTTGTTTTTACTCCATAGAAAACATTAAGGAAGTGATAGTGAGGTGTTGTGTGGAGTTATTTGGCAAGCTAAGAGGACTAATTGCTCTCTCTCTCTTGTTTCTAAGGTGAGTTGTGAAGAACCACTCTCCTCCCTTTATTGATGCTTAAATCATGCTTAGTGGTAGTATGAGATGCAATATTATGGATTATTTCTTGATTTGTGGTTGAATTGATGAAGTTTGATAATTTTTGGGGATTTTTCTGTTTTAATATGAACATGATTGTGTGTCTATATATGATGATTGGAAATGATGTTTACGGACTCTAAGAGGTCGAAAAAGTGGTTAATTGCAATCAATTGCTGTTTTGGAAGAAAATTGAAAAAATTAGGGTTTGATGTTCTTCATTCTGCCCGGTTTTGTAGCTCCTAGTTAGAGGCCGAATTGGCCTTGTCTTAAAACATGAAAGTTGTAGGTAATTCTATTTTAGAGGTGCCTACAAAATTTCAGGTCAATCGGAGTAGCGTAGCTTGAGAAAATTTGAAATTACCCTTGCTGTTCTGGTTTTACCCGAATTGGAGAATTGCTTCTGTAATTGGTTATTTTGGTTAGGAATGCTTCCGAATTGGTTGTTGAGGCCTTCTGATGAAATTTATCCCTGTTTCTTAGCTTTCAACTGGTTTTGAAATTTCTGGATTTGGACTTGGATAGCCTGATTTATGATGTTTCCGCTAGAATGCGTTTTGTGAATCTGTTTTACGGTTTTGGTGTAGTATATTGCATTTTTGACATGGTTGCACTCAAAACTAGGTTGAGTGACCTTCTGTAATGTTGTAGCCCTGTCTTTTAGCTTCGAAATGGTGTATCTTAGACCTTCATCCGGTAATCTTAGTGCCTTGGGTGCCATTACCGCAAAAAGATGTCAAAAACTATTTTTTTCAGGGCAAAGCTAAATCCATTTCCGGATTTTCTGGTTTTCTCTAATGCTTGTATATGCTTATGGAACCCTATTGGGGTCGTATTTGGCATTGGTTTATGACTCGTTATCGAGTCTCATTGTACTTGTTTGCATGTTTTAGGGCGTGACGTTGGTGCACGACGTTCTTTTGACGGAAGTGCATGAAACCTCATTTGCAAGCTTGGTGAGTGTACTACTCACTTGTGTGTTACTATATGGCTTTGAATGTGAATTGCTTGAAGTGAATTGAATGTGAATTGATTGAAGTGAGAGCATACTTTATCACTCTCACTTATTGTTTACCATGTTATTGGAATGTTATACGACATGTTACATGAAATCAAAGTACATGGCTTGGTGTCGTTTGGACGAGTATCCAACGACTACAATTGTTATCTTTGAGTTCAACCCCATTGGTAGTTGATTGAATCGAGCCGGCGAGGGCTTGGTCGTGCCAATTGATGTGCCTTGGGGAAATGTTATATGGAATCTTGTAGTATGAGAGACTCTCGATTCCGGTTTACTCGAGTAATACCAAAGTGCAAGTGTTTGGAGTTCGGGCCCGGTAGGGGTATGTTGGGTGGAAGGAATGGAAGTAAAGTGGAGTCTACGGTTGGTTACTTTTGAATTGACGGAGAGTCAATGATGTTCGATAAAGAAATGCAAACGAGGGAAAAGGGCTCTTGAGAGCCACCCGTATCCTTTTAACACCCCATGTGATGTGTGCCTTTGCTTACTTTTAATGTATTAAATGAAAAGCTTGATGTTTAAATGTACTTGGTTGCTTGAGTGATAGTATTCTCACTGGGCAATTAGCTCACCCCGTCCCTTTTGTTTTCCTTACAGGAATCTGACTGCTTTTGGAATGACTTTTGATAATTGGTTGCCGAATGAACTAGATGAATATCTCTTTTGTATAGTTTATGAATTGAAACCCTAAATGTGCCATTGGGGCCGTTTTCACTTTTATTTTGGCAACCGTACATGTATTAATTTTGAGTAATTTTCATATGCCATTTTGGTTTGTAAATGCTCAATTACAAGATGTGAAGGTTTGCTTGATTTTTGGTTGGGTTCTGACGGGTCGGTTACTATTCATGGCCGACTCTGGATTTTTTTTTATTTTTATTTTGGGTTATTTTGCCAGTTTGACTTGTTTGCGCGCGTTATAAGTTCTGAAACGAAATAGATCGCTCTAAACTGCACCGTTAGTCCTGGCGAGAGCTGGGCAGGCAGTCCGCTAACCCCTTTGGTTCGCCTTAGGGAAAAGTGGGGCTGTCACAGGTGGTATCAGAGCCTAGGTTTGAATTAGCCTGGGTGTAATAGAAATGCTCGATTTGAGGGTTCTTTGTTTATGGCCTTTAAGCTTATTTATGGTTAATTGTTCTTTTGGTGTAGGATGGCCGGACAGGGTGAGCCTAGTGATAGTCCTCCGGGTGAGAGATCTCGTGGAGCGCTCCCCGTGATACCGTACCAGATACGGCCAGGAGGGGCCGTCGTGCATTGGAGCCCGTCTAACCGTCTCCGACAGCGTGAGTGTCGACATAAGTATGCTTACCCTAACGCTCTAGTGTTTGTCGTGGCCGAGGAGCGTAAGGAGTTGGCCGGAGAGAATGCGAGACTTGAGGCCGAGGTGACCCAGCTTAGGATGGTCAATGAGAGACAGGCCGAGCGCATTGAGGGTTTGAAGGACGACGTACTTGAGGCAGAGGATAGGGTTGATGACCTCTGCGCTCAGCTTAGGGAAGTCCAAGAGCGCGAGATTAAACGAGCTCGCAAGGTGAAGGTTCGAGCTGCATCGATCCTGAACCTTTGCGCGGATGTGGTCGAGGGCGTGAGTGACGAGGACTCATGTGCGGGGCCTGAGGCTGGGGTTGGATCCACTCCGTCGGGTGGGTCTAATAGCTCGTCGTCGGTCTAGGACAGGACTTCTAGGGTTTGTTTTGGATAGTTTGGTTTTGTATATAGGGTGGATAGGGAGAAGGGCCTTAGCTAATCGTTTTGTACGTTTAGATTAGCTACGTGTATATTTCTTTTGTTGAGGCCATTCCCTTGGGGATTGTCCATGTTTGTACTCGACTTGACTGAACTTGACTTGACTGATTGTTAATATGTGTGTTGTTTGCCTTGCTTGGAATGTATATATCTGTTTGAAAAGGTTTTGGGTTTTACTTACATGCATTGTTTTATATTGGTTTAGTACCATTGCCTAGATCAAGTAAAAGTTTATGGAAGGAACACGTAGTGGACGGGGACATGGGCGCGGATATAGACAACCCACACCGGATAGGGGTACTGGCGAAACCTCTACTGGACCTAACCCTGACCCCAATGTGCAAATCGCTGCCGCTATGCAGCAAATGACTAACTTGCTGGCACAAGTAGTGCAGCAACAAGGCTAGAACCCAAACCCTAACCCCGAAAACCCTGGCAACCACATCGAGAGCGAAGATAGAGCTCTCGACCGTTTTCAAAAGTTTGCTCCACCCAAGTTTATTGGGGGGCCAGATCCGGATGTTGCCGAGAGATGGCTCGAGAAGATGGTCGATATTTTTGCGGCCTTGCACTACACCGATGAACGGCATGTGACTTTGGCCGTATTCCAGTTAGAATGGACGGCCCGTTCCTGGTGGAACGTGATACGACAAAAATGGGAACGGGTACAAACGCCCTGGACTTGGGTGAATTTTATTAGGGAATTCAACCCGAATTTCTTCCCTCCTCTAGTTCGGGAGAGGAAGGAAGATGAGTTTATTCGACTCCGCCAAGGGGCTCAATCGGTGGCGGAATACAAGAGTCAATTTACCCCCCTGTCTAAATTTGCGCCTGAGCTGATCATGACGGAGCAACGGCGAATTAGGCGTTTCATTCAGGGCCTAAATGTCGAAATCCAGAAGGACCTCGCAGTGGCTCAAATTAATGCTTTTAGCGAGGTCGTAGAAAAGGCTCAAAGGGTAGAGAGTGCTCGATTGCAAGTCCGGAACTTCCAGGCGAAGAAGCGGGGCTTTCCTGGAAGCAGCTCTGGACAAGGGGATAAAGGTACTCCCTCCAAGTTCGGACGCGGAGCTGGAGGTGGACGACAGTCAGGTTCCGGCAGAGGGGCTCAGTCTAGGGGTGGCCCAGCCGGGAGAGGCCAAGGCGGAAACTTCTAAAAGGGTTCAGGTTCGGCGTCCCGCGGGCCCTATGGTTACTGCGGAAAGCCGAATCACTCCAAAGATAATTGCTGGAAGAAGGGAGGCAAATGTCTGCGTTGCGGAAGCGTAGACCACAGCTTGCTACCTGCCCACTCTTAAAGCAAAACGGAAGGGGAACTCAAACCACGCCAAAGACCAATTCGGGACTGAATAAGGGGAATGAGGTGAAACCTAAGGTGCCAGCTCGAGTATATTCCTTAGAACCTCAACAGGTCCCAGATTCCTCAGAGGTCGTAGAAGGTACGATTCCTATTTTCCACCGTTTTGCCAAAGTTTTAATTGATCCTGGTGCCACTCATTCTTTCGTTAACCCTGATTTCATGTGTGGCATCGATATAAAACCTGCTAGTTTACCATACGACCTAGAAGTTAGTACACCTACGGGGAATCAACGCTTGGTTACTAGTATGGTTTATAGGGATTGTGAAGTGTGGGTAGGAGAGAAAAGATTGTTAGGGGATTTGATAAGTCTGGTCATTAAGGGGTATGATGTGATATTGTGTATGGATTGGCTAGCCAGGTATAATGCCCAACTGGATTGTAAAACAAAAGTGGTAGAATTCCGCATTCCTGGTGAGGCGACCTTAAGATTGGATATAAGGGGTAGGTTAGCCTCATCCGCTTTGATTTCGGGCATTCAGGCTAGGAAATTGCTAAGTCGAGGGACACAAGGATTTTTGGCCTTTTTGATTAACACCCCCACAGATAAAGTGAAGGTAGATGATGTGGCCATAGTGAAGGAATTTCCGGACGTGTTTCCTGATGAGTTAGCCTTACCTCCGGGAAGAGAGATTGAATTCAAAATAGACCTGCTACCGGGATCCTCACCTGTCTCAAAAACACCATACCGAATGGCTCCTGCTGAGCTCAAGGAGCTAAAGTTACAATTACAGGACCTTCTGGAGTGGGGATTCATTCAAGAGAGTGGGTCTCCTTGGGGAGCTCCTGTACTGTTTGTGAAGAAAAATGATGGTGGGTTGAGGATGTGTATCGATTATCGGGGCCTGAATAATATTACGGTGAAAAATAAGTATCCACTGCCCCACATAGATGAGTTGTTCGATCAGTTGCAAGGAGCGGTGGTCTTCTCGAAATTGGACCTCCTCCAAGGATATTACCAGTTATTAATCAGGAAGGAGGATATCCCGAAGACCGCCTTCAACTCGAGCTATGGGCATTACGAGTTCGCAATTATGCCTTTCGGACTGACCAATGCTCCTGCCGCCTTCATGGACCTAATGCATAGGGTTTTTAAGCCCTACCTGGATCGATTTGTAGTGGTCTTCATCGATGACATTTTAGTCTATTCCAAGACGCGTGAAGAGCATGAGCAGCATTTGAGGGTTATTTTACAAACCTTAAGAGACCATCAACTGTACGCCAAGTTCAGCAAGTGCGAATTTTGGCTGGAGAAAATTGCTTTTCTGGGACACATAATTTCTCAAGAGGGTATTTCAGTTGACCCGGCGAAAGTAGAGGCTGTGACTAATTGGAAGAGGCCAGAAACTCCCACAAAGGTCCGCAGCTTTCTAGGACTGGCTGGATATTACCGGCGTTTTATCAAGGACTTCTCCAAACTAGCCGGTCCTCTAACCGATTTGACGAAGAAACATGGTCGGTTCTTATGGAACGCCCGAAGTGAGACAAGTTTTCAAGAATTAAAGAAAAGATTGACCATGGCTCCAGTGCTAGTTTTACCAAACGGGGTGGACGGATATGCTGTTTATACTGATGCATCACGAGAAGGTCTGGGTTGTGTACTAATGCAGAACCGTAATGTGATCTCTTTTGCCTCTAGGAAGTTGAAACCTCACGAGCAAAATTACCCGACGCATGATCTGGAGCTAGCTGCCGTTGTTTTCGCTCTTAAAAAGTGAAGACACTACCTATATGGGGTAACCTTCGAGGTTTACTCCGATCACAAAAGTTTGAGGTATCTTTTCTCACAGAAGGAATTGAACATGAGGCAGCGACGGTGGATAGAATTTCTGGAGGATTACGATTGTACTATCAACTACCATCCAGGAAAGACGAACGTAGTGGCCGATGCTTTGAGTCGCAAGGTGCAAGTAGCAGGATTAATGATTAAAGAGTGAAATTTGCTCGAGTCGGTTTGCGAGTGGAAACCCTGCCTTGGGAGCCATAAGGTGATTTTTGGCAATATTAAAGTGACTTTCCCCTTCTTGGAAAGGATTAAAGAAGCTCAAAAGGAAGATGCACTGGTGCAGAAATGGGGAGAGGAAGTGGGAAAAGGAGAAACCATTGATTTCAATTTTGGTCCTGAGGGTATTTTAAAATACCGAAACCGAATAGTGGTGCCGAAGGATGAATCATTGAAAACGGAGATTCTAGAGGAAGCTCATCGCTCCAAGTATACAATCCATCCGGGTAGTAGTAAGATGTATCAAGACCTGAAAGGAAACTATTGGTGGGACAATATGAAGAAGGAAATTGCTCTGTACGTGCAAAAATGTCTCGTTTGCCAACAAGTTAAAGCACAGCATCAAAAACCATCGGGCTTGTTACAACCCCTTGAGATACCCGAGTGGAAGTGGGAAAACATCACCATGGACTTCGTTTCAGGCTTGCCGCAAACGCAACGAGGACACGATGTCGTTTGGGTAATCGTCGACCGGTTAACCAAATCGGCTGACTTCCTGCCGGTAAACATTAAGTATTCCATGGACAAGTTGGCCCAGCTGTACATGGACGAGATCGTAAGGCTACACGGCGGTCCGGTCAGTATCGTCTCCAATCGAGATCCACGGTTCGTATCTCGGTTTTGGCAAAAGTTCCAAGAAACCCTGGGGACGAAACTCAACTTGAGCACGACCTATCACCCTCAGACGGATGGACAATCGGAACGAACCATTCAAACTCTCGAGGACATGCTACGAACTTGCATTCTGGATTTTGGAGGCAACTGGGGTCAACACATGACCTTAGTAGAGTTTGCATACAACAATAGCTACCATTCGTCAATTCAAATGGCTCCATATGAAGCACTATATGGACGAAAATGCCGATCACCAATCCACTGGGATGAAGTTGGCGAAAGGAAGGCACTGGATCCAACCACTATTCCTTGGATGGAGGAAGCTCGAGAAAAGGTGAAATTGATACGACAACGACTCCAAACAGCTCAAAGCCGACAAAAGAGCTATGCGGACAATCGAAGAAAAGATTTGGAGTTCGAAGTTGGAGACCGTGTTTTCCTCAAGGTTACACCATTACGGAGTGTCACGGCGGGTAGAGGAAAGAAATTGCAACTGAGGTTCGTCGGACCTTACAAGATCCTGCAGAGGATAGGCGCGGTAGCATATAGACTAGAGCTGCCGTCAAGTCTCTCTCGAATTCACGACGTCTTCCACGTCTCGATGCTCAAGAAGTACTATCCCAACCTCTCCCATATCTGACAACCAGAAGAGATCGACATAGACGAATCGCTTGCTTACGAAGAGAAATCTGTCCAAGTGCTTGACCGGAAAGTCAAAGAGTTAAGAAACAAGCAAATTGCGTTAGTAATGATACTGTGGAAAAATCATGGGGTAGAGGAAGCTACCTGGGAAGTGGAAGAGGAGATGCGAAAGAAATACCCTGAACTTTTCATGAGTTAAGGTGAGAAATTTCGAGGGTGAAATTCTTTTAAGGGGGAGAGAGTGTGAGAACCCGTAATTTTCCATTTTCTAGGTTTTATTATTTTTCATGGCTTGTTTTCTGCCATTTCGTGAGTAGGAAAATTTCTAGATATTTTTAAGGAGCAGATATAGTTTTTAGATGATTTTTCTAGTATCGAATAGGTTTTGAGAAATTAAGAGCGTATACCGGACGTGGGACCCACTAGTGCGAAAAGTTCGGAAAAATTCGGCCAACTAGGTTAAGTTTCGGATACTGGGTTTAATTTACCGGGTGTTAAGAGATAATTAGAGGAAGCTATTTGGATTGGTGTGAGAGGGAACAAAGAGATAGAGATTCATTAATTAGGTGACAAGTGTCACCATAGGGTTGGGAGAACTTTTGACCATTATTTCTTGTCTTACCCTTTGACTTAAATAAACCAAAAATTGCCAAAAATCATCAAAAATCTTCATTATTGTGGCCGGCTCTCCCTCTCTCTTTCTCTCTCTCTCTCTCTAAGCAAAAGGAAGAAAACTCTCCAAACTTTGCTCCAAATCATCAAAACCAACCATTGATTCTTGTTTTTACTCCATAGAAAACATTAAGGAAGTGATAGTGAGGTGTTGTGTGGAGTTATTTGGCAAGCTAAGAGGACTAATTGCTCTCTCTCTCTTGTTTCTAAGGTGAGTTGTGAAGAACCACTCTCCTCCCTTTATTGATGCTTAAATCATGCTTAGTGGTAGTATGAGATGCAATATTATGGATTATTTCTTGATTTGTGGTTGAATTGATGAAGTTTGATAATTTTTGGGGATTTTTCTATTTTAATATGAACATGATTGTGTGGCTATATATGATGATTGGAAATGATGTTTACGGACTCTAGGAGGTGGAAAAAGTGGTTAATTGCAATCAATTGCTGTTTTGGAAGAAAATTGAAAAAATTAGGGTTTGATGTTCTTCATTCTGCCCGGTTTTGTAGCTCCTAGTTAGAGGCCGAATTGGCCTTGGCTTAAAACATGAAAATTGTAGGGAATACTATTTTAGAGGTTCCTACAAAATTTCAGGTCAATCGGAGTAGCGTAGCTTGAGAAACGTCGAAATTATCCTTGCTGTTCTGGTTTTACCCGAATTGGAGAATTGCTTCTGTAATTGGTTATTTTAGTTAGGAATGCTTCAGAATTGGTTGTTGAGACCTTCTGATGAAATGTAAACCTGTTTCTTATCTTTCATCTGGTTTTGGAATTTCTGGATTTGGACTTGGATAGCCTGATTTATAATGTTTCTACTAGAATGCGTTTTGTGAATCTGTTTTACGGTTTTGGTGTAGTATCTTGCATTTTTGACATGGTTGCACTCAAAACTGGGTTGAGTGACCTTCTGTAATGTTGTAGCCCTATCTTTTAGCTTCGAAATGGTGTATCTTACACCTTCATCCGGTAATCTTAGTGCCTTGGGTGCCATTACCGCAAAAAGATGTCAAAAACTATTTTTTTCAGGGCAAAGCTAAATCCATTTCCGGATTTTCTGGTTTTCTCTAATGCTTGTATATGCTTATGGAACCCTATTGGGGTCGTATTTGGCATTGGTTTATGACTCGTTATCGAGTCTCATTGTACTTGTTTGCATGTTTTAGGGCGTGACGTTGGTGCACGACGTTCTTTTGACGGAAGTGCATGAAACCTCATTTGCAAGCTTGGTGAGTGTACTACTCACTTGTGTGTTACTATATGGCTTTGAATGTGAATTGCTTGAAGTGAATTGATTGAAGTGAGAGCGTACTTTATCACTCTCACTTATTGTTTACCATGTTATTGGAATATTATACGACATGTTACATGAAATCAAAGTACATGGCTTGGTGTCGTTTGGACGAGTATCCAACGACTACAATTGTTATCTTTGAGTTCAACCCCATTGGTAGTTGATTGAATCGAGCCGGCGAGGGCTTGGTCGTGCCAATTGATGTGCCTTGGGGAAATGTTATATGGAATCTTGTAGTATGAGAGACTCTCGATTCCGGTTTACTCGAGTAATACCAAAGTGCAAGTGTTTGGAGTTCGGGCCCGGTAGGGGTATGTTGGGTGGAAGGAATGAAGTAAAGTGGAGTCTACGGTTGGTTACTTTTGAATTGACGGAGAGTCAATGAAGTTCGATCAAGAAATGCAAACGAGGGAAAAATGGCTCTTGAGAGCCACCCGTATCCTTTTATCACCACATGTGATGTGTGCCTTTGCTTACTTTTAATGTATTGAATGAAAAGCTTGATGCTTAAATGTACTTGGTTGCTTGAGTGATAGTATTCTCACTGGGCAATTAGCTCACCCCGTTCCTTTTGTTTTCCTTACAGGAATCTGACTGCTTTTGGAATGACTTTTGATAATTGGTTGCCGAATGAACTAGATGAATATCTCTTTTGTATAGTTTATGAATTGAAACCCTAAATGTGCCATTGGGGCCGTTTTCACTTTTATTTTGGCAACCGTACATGTATTAATTTTGAGTAATTTTCATATGCCATTTTGGCTTGTAAATGCTAAATTTCAAGATGTGAAGGTTTGCTTGATTTTTTGTTGGGTTCTGACGGGTCGGTTACTATTCATGGCCGACTCCGGATTTCATTTTTTTTATTTTGGGTTATTTTTCCAGTTTGACTTGTTTGCGCGCGTTATAAGTTTCGAAACGCAATAGATCGCTCTAAACTGCACTGTTAGTCCTGGCGAGAGCTGGGCAGGCAATCCGTTAACCCCTTTGGTTCGCCTTAGGGGAAAGTGGGGTTGTCACAAAATCAGCAGTTGGCCAAAACACGAAAGTTGTATTCTTATGTTTTAGCTTTCCAACGCATCCAAAAATGCCTAAATCGGACTTGTGTAGCCTGAGTTATTGTCATTTTAACCCAGTGCTGTTATCCAGCCTGACAGTGAAATTCTGGTTCTGTTATCTGTAAATTCGACATGGATAAACTTTGAACCGGGCTGAGTTGTCTAAATGAAAGTTGTAGCCTTTGTCTTAGCTTCGAAACAGTATAAATTGTACCCCAATCCTATAAGCGTAGCTTCTGTTGTAACCGATACGCTAAGAGACATCAAACCTGTCATTTCGTTCTTTACCTTAAACCTTATTTCCGGTCACTTTTCTAGCTTGGTTTTGTAATGGAATGACTTTTAGCCTATTGAACGGCTATTGTAATGAGATTATTTGCGTGTGATTTGGGGGGCTGATTGAGGAAATAATGAAGCCATAAATGGCTGAAAAATAGGTAAATACAAAGGGCGAACTGCCCAAATTTGCACTCGAGGGTTAGGTAGATGTACTCGCGACTTGAGTAAGGGTTAAGGATGAAACTAACTTGAATCATCTAAGGTATTCAAGTCTTCTTTATTAGAGGTATATAAGTTAGAATCTGGCCGAAACCTGTACCCTTGGAAAAATAAAATTTACGACTAATAGAAATACGTTTTCTTCGTTTCTTCGACTTAAATGGAGATTTCAAAGTTTTACAAGCAAGCATAAGTTTTACAAATATTTTACGCATGTCCTTTGGTTTAAATGTACTCTTTTTACTTCCAAAACTATACTTATACTTTGTTGTCGCGCCCCACTTTTTGAATGAGTGTGTGTGAGTGTGTGTGAACGTGTGCAAAATGAAAATAAAGGCCATGGGACTTAATAATGCGACGGTTTGGCCATATAAAGTTCAAAAGGGTTTTTGTATCAAAAATGGAGTCGCCACTTGGTATAGAGTTAGGGTGTACCAAGTCACCCAAAAATGATTTTTGTTTTTGAAAAGTAAATAAACCCTTTTAGAGAACTTTTGGGTCTACGTAACCAAAAGAGGGATCGGGGGTCACATTTGACGAAGGGGAAGGCAAGGATAAAAATCCAAGGCACCCCTTCGACCTAGCCAAGGCTAGTTGCGTGACTTAAACCAATTTTCCCTAAATTTTCTACCCAAGGTATGTATCGCGTGTTGGATATGTCTATATGAATGCAAAAAACCTAGACCTAGGGGGACATGGGGGAAATTTCTCTTCAAAGGTTGAGTGGTGCCAATCACATTAATTGTGAAGCCCAACAATGATCCTTTTGGAGAGGTCACACCTAAACCTAAATGACGTGAAAAATGAGTGGATGAATGTATGCCATGAAAAAATGTGCGTTTGTGTGAAAAAGTAATAAAAACAATAGTGTGAGTGGAAGTGTACAAAGAAAATGTCCTTGAATGTATAAAATATACTCCAAGTGCTAGTGGGCAAAATGCATGTATGCAATTTAAAGAAAAGTGCGAAAGTGTCGGTGTGCAAATGAAGATGAAAGTACTCGTGTGCGAGTGAAGATAAAAGTGTTCGTGTGCAAGTGAAGATAAAAGTGTTCGTGTGCAAGTGAAGATAAAAAAGTGTTCGTGTGCAAGTGAAAGTGATAAAAAGGTGCATGTGTGCAAATGAGACAAAAGTGAAAGTGTGATGATAGAGTGGATTGAGAATGCATGAGCCTAGGGAATTCATGCATATTGGGTACGGGGAGACCTAAATCGTGACTCAATTTGCCCTTTTATAGAGAGGATACAAGCGTGCTAAGGCTTTAGGAAAAGCCACACTCGTCTATATCCCATATTTAAGGGGACTTCCAAGCAAATGAACCCTATAACTAGTATGAGATGCAAAAAATCCTAAAATGAGGGGAAAAGAGGTTCGAGGAGCATGCCAGATGATAAAACTAAGGAAAAATGCATGATATGTAGTGAACAGGCAAATAATGTACTAATGAAAAACAAAGGAAAAATCCTATTGGGTCTAGCGTTGGGCTAGCCCTTTCTATGAATTCCTAATGAAATAATGAGCCACGACTAGCATTGGACTAGTGTGGTGACGTACATTCATCCATTCCATTCATTCATGGTTAAGAAAGCAAGTAGACATGCCAAAACACTCGTAAACACGTAACACGTAACACTTAGCATGCTCGACTAGATGCAAGAGCCTAATAAAGCAATTAAACATGTAGCAACAAAAGCAAGCCACCAAGGGGAAGGGGAAGTGGACCAGATGCTCTCCGAGCCCTATCTATTACAAGCCAAGAGGTGTACACATACCCCATAAAAGCATAAAGGGGAAGGGGAAATGGACCAGATGCTCTCCGAGCCCTATCTATTACAAGCCAAGAGGTGTACACATACCCCATAAAACTTAAATAAAAGTAAAGAGCAAGTAAATGCATGCAAGGAGGTAAGGAAAGCGAAGTAGACAGGCATATTCACATAACACGTAGGAGCACGTAAGGTCAAATGTAGTGCAAATGAGGGATAGAGTGTACCTCCCTTGAATTGACGCCCCAATGAAGTGAAATTATTCAATTACCCTCCAAAATAATAAAAAGGTCAAGGCACCACTTTATTTAAGAAAAATTAAAAGAAATGGGCAAAACAAGGCTCACTTAGTCATAAGGTCCCTAAAGTCATAACTTAAGTGCAATTTAAACTAGGCATGGTAATTAATTAAAACAAACAAGCAATGAAGTGGCACAATTTAAAATTAACAAGGACCAAAATGATGAAATTCTCTAATTGATTGGGTCATAGTGAAATAAAAAGAGACTTGGGGGCCAAAGTGTAAAATCTGGAAATTATTTCATGCATGCATACGTAGGACACAAAATTTTCTGCAACTAAACTTTCAAGCCTCTGCAACCGCAAGCCTTTGCAATCTTGTTCTAAATTCATGATACAAATTTCTTTTTGCATGAAACCCCAATCAAACATCAAATATTCATTCCAGCAACCAAACACAGAATTTTAACGTTCGAATGAATAACAAGATTCAGTTCACAGGGATGCAATCTCCTTAGCAGCCTATTGAGAATCAGCGTGAAAACAGCAGGTGAGCTAAATGGAAATGGAACAACATGCTCTTCATGCACTTGGAGGAAATGGAAGCTAATATGATGACACAAATGATAAACTTCACTGCTAACAAATGCAAGTGAGTGTGGGCTTGTGAATGGCTGTATAACAGCTTTAGGAAATGCGGGCTTCATGAGATGCAATCCGTAGTGCAGCCTCTTGAGAAGAATGATCCAGCTAGTCATGGAACTCACGGTTTCATGCAACAAGAGAGGAGGTCTTGAGATACTAGGCAGACTCATGACATCTCAAATACAATGCAAACAAGGGGAACAATATGAACGAAACAAAACTTCAGCAATCCAAGGATGGAGAAAGGATCTATCCATGCCGCTGCAACAAGCCGAGAGCTTCAAGCTTAGCTTGTTGCAGCAGATTCTTATGCGCAAACTCAAACGTAATGCAAACATGAAAACAGGCTACAAGAATATCAAAGATTCCTCCTATTTTCCAACAGAAAATTTTTCAGTTCTGCAATTTTTAAGCACCAGAAATTCGGACAGCAGAGAAAAGACACAGTTCTGCAATTTTTCAGCTACGGTTCTCTTTTCATTTTTATTATGCAAACCAGCTTTGATCATGTGTTTTTCAGCCCAACATCACAACTCTAAACTAAGTAACAAACTACCTGGTAATCACAATCCAAATGACCAGAAAACTTGGGAAAGATCATGCAAAAATTCTGAGAAAGAAAACAAAACTGGTTCGACAAAAATGGTTGCAAGTTTCAGCAAAGCATTCGAACATGATTCAGACACTTCAGTCCCCAAACATGCATACCCAACACCAAATCATTTCATTCCTTCCCCCAACACCAGATTAGGACAACAACTGAAATGTAAAGACTCGACTAACAACTAAAGAGAAGGCAACACGGCAGAGAAATGGAAAAGAAATTCAGCAGCCTTTCTTGCTGCGTTTTGGCAGGAGCGACTTTAAAATATTCTTGGCAACTTCAGCAACATCATACCATGAATTTTCGGACTCAAAAGCAACATCTAAACGATCTATATTCATGCTAAATTCTAACCCAAACAAACCACAAACAAACCGCAAACATCAAAACATTGCTGCTGCAAAGAAAAAACTCTTAACAGTCAACTAAAACCTGTGGAGTTCCAACCACCTCGTGCGGCCCAAACCAAACTTTTGAAAATTTTCTGATGCCTTAAAAGAAATGCAAAACTGGTAGTTTTAGGTACACAGTCACAAGACTGGACCCTTTTGCTCCCAGATGAAGAAGTAGCTCTCGGGAAACATGAAACGAAAAGAGACGGAAGCGTAGACCAGCAAAGCAGTGATCTTTCCACAAAAACCAAAGCACAAAACATTATTCAAAGAGGTATTGGTATCTAAAAGAAAGAAACTACTTACAGTACACAAGCTTTCTTGATGAAGATCCGCCTCCGCTGGTGGCGTGAAGGCTAACGATTCCAGTGGTTTCCTTTTGCCATTCAAAAACCTCTCTTTTCCAGCCCTCCAGCTCTTGTTCGCTCTCGGCCCTCTCTTCTTCACTCCCGTAGCTAGTTTTTCCCTTTTTTTTTGTTCACCTTCTATCGCTCCTCAGGCTCCTCAGACCTAGCCGTGAGTCCCTTCTCTCTTGCGGCTGCTGTCAAAATTGCCAAAACCCATTCACCAAACCCTTCATCCTACGGCCCCCCTCTCTCTCGTTTGGTTTCTTGCTCGCCCAGAAAACCTTTAGCCTTTCTTTTGCTGTTTTTCCCTTTTCCCCCCGTCAGCCCCCTCTGCGGCTGTAGCTCTTTTTCCTTTTATATCCACTTCCAAATCTCCTAAAACCCTCATCTCAACGATGAGGATGAGGGCTTATTACCCCTATGAAATCCAGCCCTCCAATTGTCTCCTACGAATGTCCTTTGCACGCTGCAAAAATTGCAGCGTGCATGCCGCGACAAAATATATCTTTTTTTTTTTTTTTTTAATAAATACATAATATAAATAATAATAATAATAATAACAAAATGACAAAAACCATGTAATGATAATAAGAATGAAAACAAATAAATAAAAAAAACAAACTAAATAAATAAAAACAACAAAAATGTCCATTTTTCAATTTTTCAAATTTTCCTTTTTCCTTTTTCTCTTTTTTCATTTTTCCAATCCAACTAAAGCCTATATTTTTTGAAATTTTCTTTTCAAGAAAGCATAAAAACAAAATGACTACAACATATTTTTGATGTTTTCCTTTTCTTTTTTCTAAAAACTCTACGCTAATTTTAAACTTAAAAGCTAAAACTAAAAATTAAAAATTAAAACTTAAAAGTAAACAACGAATGCAAACAATCTAAAATGAAAATCATGAAATAGATGCCACATAAAATTATTCAAAATTTGGTGTCAACAGTTTGCCCCTCTTTGTCTGAGTTTTGAAAAAACTTGAGACAAAGAAGTAGACACCAAATACTTACCTGTGTTATTTGGCTGCAAAAGGATCCCAATGAACAAGAATTTGAATACGGGACTGACCCGAACATGAAAAATAAAACGGGACTGACCCGAACCAGAATTGAAAACGGGACTGACCCGAACAGAAATTTAAGATTGGGATAGACCCACGGGATAGACCCGGACAGAAATGTAAAATTAGATGAATTGAAGTGAGATAGAGTGTTGGTGGGATGGAAACACGCACATTAGTGAGATAGGCTCGATGCTAACGGCGGTAGAAATGAGAACATGCACGTTAGTGAGATAGACTCGATGCTAATGGCGGTAGAATGAAAACACGCACGTTAGTGAGATAGACTCGATGCTAACGGCGGTAGAAATGAAACACGCATGTTAGTGAGATAGATTCGATGCTAACGGCGGTAGAATGAAAACGCGCACATTAGTGAGGTAGACTCAATGCTAACGGCGGTAGAATGAAAACACGCACATTAGTGAGATAGACTCGATGCTAACGGCGGTAGAATAAACGCACGCGTTAGTGAGATAGACTCGATGCTAACGGTGGTGAAAGAAACGCACGCGTTAGTGAGATAGACTCGATGCTAACGGTGGTAGGGTGAAAGCGCACACGTTAGTGAGATAGACTCGATGCTAACGGTGGAATAGAAACGCACACGTTAGTGAGATAGACTCGATGCTAACGGTGGTGAAAGAAACGCACGCGTTAGTGAGATAGACTCGATGCTACTCGATGCTATAACGGTGGTGAAAAGAAGCACAGGTATAGTGAGATAGCATCGATGCTACAGGGTGGGGTGAAAAGAAAACGCACGGTTAGTGAGGATACGACTCGATAGCTGGAAGGGTGGGTGAAAGAAACGCACACGTTAGTGGGAGAATGACTCGAATGGCTAACGGTGGAATAGAAACGCACCACGTTAGTGAGATAGACTGATGCTACGGTGGAGAATAGAAACGTCAAGACGCGTGTGTGAGATAGACATCGATGCTAACGGTGGGTAGGAGTGAAAGATCGCACGGACAAGTTTAGTAGAGATAGCTCGATGCGAACGGGGTGGGGAGATTGAACGCAACACGTTTAGTGAGATGCTGCGATGCTAAGGGTGGATATGAAACGCACGCGTTAAGTGAGATAGACTCGATGGCTAACGGTGGTAGGGTGAAAAGCGCACAGTTAGTGAAGATAGACTGATGCTAACG
>NC_040045.1:14836986-14970713 GCF_003713205.1 Coffea eugenioides
TTTTTGGAAACAAGTTAGGTGTTGGACTTATTTGGAAATTTCCTTAAAGTCGGCTAACCAAATAGAATTATTACCAAAATTTTTCCAGATTCCCTCTCCAAAAACCTTCCTAAAGTCGGCTATAACAAATCAGAATTTGGTAGCTAAAAAAATTTCCAGATTTCTGCTCCTTTTAAACCTTCCAAAGTCGGCTGTAAAACAGAATTTGGTAGCTTCCTAACCGCTGAAAATTTCCAGATTTGTTACCTTATCAAATCAGAATAGCTTCCACAAAAAAAAATTCCAGATTTCTTGTCTTTTTAAATTCCCCTCAAAGTCGGCTGGAATTTCCTAAAAATTTTTCCAGATTTGGTAGCTTCCTAACCCCAACCTGGCTCTGATACCAACTGACGTGAGACGGATCTAGACGAACACCAAGTTGAGTGGATTTGCGGAACTTTGACCCTTCTAGAATCACGAGCCACGAACTAAGGAGATTCCTTAACCCAAGACTAGCAAATTTAGTGAACCAAAAGTATAGATAGAAGAACGCCACAATCAAGGAGACTACTTGACTGATAAGTTCGATGAACAGCTTGAGATTAATTCTCAAGTATTCAAAGGAAATTCTCTTGAGGCAAGAGAGAGTGAATAAACTCACGAATATTTTATAAAATCTGAATTCCCCTTAATGAATGAAAACCTAGGCTATATATAGCCTTACAACTTGAAAACCTAAAGTGACTTGAAAACCCTAACTCGGCTAGGCTAGGCCTTTGGCCCGATTCCACTACTCAAATTCACTATCTAATGGTCAGCTTATAATCGATCCAATGAAAAGTTTAAGCTGGCCAACATAACCCAAATAAATGCTAAAAATTAACCAGAACTTAAGTTTATAGAGTGAGCATAGACTTCTATAAATCGGGGATCCAACTCAACATGAGGTTTTGGACGATATTTATTTCCTAGAAATAAAATAGGAAATCTATGAAAATAACACTACTAACTATTTACTATGAATAAGATTCAATCTCTTGCAGCCCAAAACATGGCCCATAAGCGGCCCATATTTCGTATCAGGATAGACCCGGACAGAAATGTAAATGGGATAGATCCGGACAGAAATGTAAACGGGATGGACCCGAACAGGAATTTAAAACGGGATTGACCCGAACAAGAAATTTAAAACGGGACTGACCCGAACAGGAATTGAAATGGGATAGACCCACGGGATTGATCCGGACAGAAATGTAAATGGGATAGACCCGGATAGAAATGTAAATGGGATAGACCCACGGGATAGACCCGGACAGAAATGTAAATGGGATAGATCCGGACAGAAATGTAAACGGGATGGACCCGAACAGGAATTTAAAACGGGATTGACCCGAACAAGAAATTTAAAACGGGACTGACCCGAACATGAATTGAAATGGGATAGACCCACGGGATTGATCCGGACAGAAATGTAAATGGGATAGACCCGGATAGAAATGTAAATGGGATAGACCCACGGGATAGACCCGGACAGAAATGTAAATGGGATAGATCCGGACAGAAATGTAAACGGGATGGACCCGAACAGGAATTTAAAACGGGATTGACCCGAACAAGAAATTTAAAACGGGACTGACCCGAACAGGAATTGAAATGGGATAGACCCACGGGATAGATCCGGACAGAAATGTAAATGGATAGACCACGGGATAGACCCCAGAAATGAAATAAATGGGATAGAACCCGGGAAATGTAAACGGGATAGACCCGAACAAGAATTTAAAACGGGATTGACCCGAACAAGAAATTTAAAACGGGACTGACCCGAACAGGAATTTAAATGGGATAGACCCACGGGATAGACCGGACAGAAATGTAAATGGGATAGACCCACGGGATAGACCCGGACAGAAATGTAAACGGGATAGACCCGAACAAGAATTTAAAACGGGATTGACCCGAACAAGAAATTTAAAACGGGACTGACCCGAACAGGAATTTGAATGGGATAGACCCACGGGATAGACCCGGACAGAAATGTAAATGGGATAGACCCACGGGATAGACCCATGGGATTTAAAACGGGACTGACCCGAACAAAATTAAATCATGGGACTGCACACTAGTGGGACTAACCCATGTTCAGTGGTGGTGAAAAATAAAATGCTCACTAGTGGGACTGACCCACGGCTAGTGGCGATGCAAAATGAAATGCAAAACGAAATGCTCACTAGTGGGACTGACCCATGGCTAGTGGCGATGCAAAATAAAAGGCACGCTAGTAGGACTGACCCAACGGCTAGCGGCAAAATAAAAGAAATGCGCACTAGTGGGACTGACCCAACGGCTAGTGGCAATGCAAAAATAAAATGCTGGCATGTATGAAGAAACTGCATAAGATTTACTTGGAAAATTATCTAAAATTTTGCCCCAGTGCGATTAATTGGTCAGTGGAATAACACCCGAGCCTGCCTTTGACAAATTGATCAATGGGATTAAACCCGAGCCTGCCTTAAAAATCGGTCAGTGGGATAGAACCCGAGCCTGCCTTGAGAAATTGGTCACAAAATTCAAACCCAGCATTATGTTTGTGAAGTTGGCGGCACAAAATCCAGGCCCAACATGATTTTTGTGAAGTTGGCGGCACAAAATCCAGGCCCAACGTGGTATAAGCGGCCAGCGGGATAGAACCCAGTTCTGCCGAGGTTGGCGGGATAAAACCAGTTCCAACATGATATAAGCGGTTAGCGGGATAGAACCCAGTTCTGCCGATGTTGGCGGGATAAAACCCAGTTCCAAAGTGATATAAGCGGTCAGCGGGATAGAACCCAGTTCTGCGGTCAGCGGGATAGAACCCAGTTCTGCCGAGGTTGGCGGGATAAAAACCAGTTCCAACGTGATTTTTGTGAAGTTTGTGAATGGTCAGCGGGATAAGATCCAGTCCTGCCATCCAATTGGTCAAGAAATTGAATTTGATTTGTCAAAAAACCAGAAATTAAATTTGATTTTCTAAGAAACAAGAATTTGAACTTGGTTTTTGATTTTTGACTTTTTTTTTTTTGAATTTTTCTTGATTCTTTTTTAGAGGATCTTTCCAAAAATAATTTGCCCTAGTTTCCACCAATTATTAAACTGATCAATTGATTTGCATTACGGCGTGGTTGCTTCTCCTTGAGGCCTTGATTCGTAAGATTTTGACTTACGCTCCTTCGTCGATTTCAGCCATGGATACCTGCACAGGGGGCTTACCAAAGTATGACATGCACTTGAATTTCATGAAAAGAAACAACGTGATTGATCTGAAAAATGCATTATTTGATTCTTGGACGAAATCCTCAATTGGACTACAAAAATATTTGCCCCAGTGTGGGCTTATTCTCACGAAATCTCATAAACAAAAATTTGCCCCAGTATGGGCCATTTAATTGCAAAAACTTGTTTGGATGACTTTCCGAAAATTTCATGATGAATTTCTTGAAGTAATACCAAATTACAGAAGATTTCTTCCTCACTTTTAGCATCTGTGTTTTGGGTAATGGGTCACAATTTCCAGTTGGTTCATCTTCAGGACCAATCAAGTGACTTTATTTCTGATTTGAGGTGGCCAAGGAAAATGAGAGGTCAAGATTTGTCTGGTTCTTGTGCCCAAAATTGTAATGCATTCAACATCACATCTTAGTGAAAGCAAAGAGTTTGTCACCCTTATTTCTTAAGAAAACGTAGTCCACATATGAGCTTTATAGGCTTGCAACAATATGGATAGAAACTATAGCTAAGCATGCGAAACTGGTTATACCCTTATGATCACAAATGATTGATGGATATTTTTATGAGCATAATCCTCACTTTGGGTTGTCATGAAGGAATAAGTCAACGATGGACTTTATGAGCTTGTAATGTGGCTTGAAAACGATAGTTAAAGAATAAGACTTTCAGGGACATTGCACCGAAGATCGCATTTTTCCAAAATTGCCCCTACGTTGGAACTCAAAGATCTCAGACTTTGTTTGCATTTTTCTCCCCATTCACCAGGGACTTCAGCGTCGAATTTTCTTGCATGTACTTTTCTTGCTTTGCTTTTGCTTCCTTTTCTTTTCCTCGACCTAGTGGGTTTTCACATGGTAAGTAGCGTCAACCCCATACCCAAGCAATTCAGAAATACAGCTAAAATTTTCGGCATCAGAAATTTCCTTGACAGGGCCATTGCAAAGAACAGAAGTCAGGACTTTCGGCTTTTGTAATGGGGTCAGGTGGGGTGCTTAGAAAAGTTAAGGCTTGAAAGCGGATTTCAAAAGCGGTTTGAAGAATCTGAGATCGCATTGTTGTGCCAACCCTATTTTAGGGTTAAATCAAAGCTTGCCACAGTTTATTCTCAATTGAGGCTCTTTTCTTTCATTTTCTTTCTTCTTTGATTTTTCGGCCTTCTGCCATTTTTTGAACTTTCACAAAATTTGCCCCAGTTATTTTTGAACTGAGGTTCTCTTTTCTTCTTTTGTCTCTTGATTTTGTTGCATTATCACTTTTCACTTTTTGAAACTTTTTCTTTTCCAACTCAAACTTGCCCCAGTGTGGGGTTTGCGATTCTCAGGGGTTGCCAAACGAAATAATTTATTATGAAGGCTCAAAAGGGATAACGAGGGATAGAATGTTTGATTGGAAAAAAAGAGGGCCTGACTTTCATTCCGTTCCTTACAATAACTCTGAAAGGAAACTTACATTAATGCGAAATTTCTTGCATGTATCTGAATTAATTGACTGAGGAAGACTCTTGCTCGTTCATATCTATGAAACATAAGTGATCCGCCGGACAGAACTTGTCCTTTTTCTCTTTTCTTCTTTTCAAAATTGAAACCCAGGTAGAATCAATTTTCCCCAATTCGCGGTTCCCTTTCCTCTTTTCCTTTTTTTTCAAAATTCTCCAATCTCCTTCCCCAATGTGGGGTGCGATCATATGTGCACTCGAAAAGAACCACCAATTTTAGCTCAAATGAGGATGCAAGGGATAAATGGTGTTTAGGTTGTAGAAACGATGGCCAAAGTATCATTCTTACGCCTCATGACAACCAAGTAAACGAATTGCTCGTTGAGAATCCATTCCCTTTTGAAAATCTTCCCAATGTAAGGTAGTGATCATTAAGGCACTTATTTGAAACGAAATTATTCTTGTAAAGGCTCAAATGGGAGAGCAAATGATAAAATCTGTATAGGTAGAGAAACGAATGCTCGAAATATCATTCCAAATTTTCAAAACAAACAAGAATAATGCACATTTTTGCTTTCACTTAGATGTGAATTGAATAAAATTAGACACAGTGGACATTTCTCAAGCAAAGATCGCCCCAATTTGCAATTTATCAATCAATGTGACTGATTTTATTTTGGGGTCAAGTGAAGGAGAAAGGTATCTCATGGGGTCTTTTGAGTGACCTCTTTTAATTTTGAGCACTCTTATTGTGCAGTTCGAATCACCAATCTAGTGAACGCAAAGAATTTAGAAGGCATACACTTGTGAATTTTCAGGTTAGAAGTTGAAAAAAAAAAAATCTCAATTTGGCCTTATTTTCTTAAAATTCATCATGAAATCTCGTATGAGCAAGAATAAAGAATGAAATGTACATGAATATATACAAAACAATAATTGTTTACAAACTTTATTGCTGAAACAGTTTAAAACAAAATTTCTCGTTCAATTATAATACAGATGAGAATAGAAAACTTCTAAAGAGCTCCACGTATATACACTTTTTGGCTCCATTTCTTTTGGAACAAAATGTATTAACAAATCAAATAAATAGAATTTTCCTTTGAAAACCCATTATAAGACTTTAGCCTAGAGCTTTCAGATGGATCTTTCATGTTTTCATTGCAAGGTCTGCCTAAGAATCAAGTAATACTTGTAATTTTCAAACTTTATTAGATCAAAATTATCATCAGATATAGAAAAATGTTTTCGCCTTATTGAAACATTTTTTATGAATGCAGGGGGAGGGGAAAAACAAAAGAAAAATACCCTGAGTTAGTAATCAAGACTATAAAATCGGTATGTATGTCCTATGGGGGAGCCCTTTTATGCCAAGGGTAGGCCTAGCATGAAAATGCAATTCTCTAGGGTAGGCACTATACCATACCTGATGAATCCGATCAATTGATTGAGTGAAAAATGATTTGAAAAATTTGGCCAATTGGAGTGAGAAGAAACATTTGTCCCTAAAAAATGAGGACAAAGTCCGAACGGATTGCTTACTTTGATCAACACATGATATGTGAAAGAGAACTTACTCTTGAAATGATTGCAATGCCTCGACTAATTTATTCAGTGAACTTTAGACTTAAACTCTAAAAAGGAATAAGCGGATCAAGAGGATAGGATGAAATTGATGATTTATTCAAAATTGACTAGATTACCGTAAAAGGGTCAAATGCATCGCATGAAATTTGATTCAAAATTGAATGGATAACCCTGAAAGTGAATTAAACTAATCAAATGAATTGAATGAAATCAATTGATCAAACAGATCGAGTGAAATGAGGATTTATTCAAAATCGACCGAATTGTCCTAAAAATAGGTAAACTGGTCAAATGGATCGGACGAAATTGATGATTTATTCAAAATCGATAAGATTGCCCCAAGAATGGGTAAACTAATCGAATGAATTGAATGAAATTAGTGATCTATTCAAAATCGACTAGATTGCCCTAAAATGGGTAAACTAGTCAAATGAATTTAAAATCGACTAGGTTGCCCTAAAAAGGGACAAATTGATAAAATAGACTGGATGAAATGGTCCAATGGATTGAATGGAATTGACAATTTATTTAAAAATCAATATATCCATTGGTAGTTTCAAAAATTTATTACGATGCATTAGTCTATGAGCCTTCTAAAATCACATTTTGGCCTCAATTTATTTATCATCTCAATAGTGAGGAATTATTTGTGAATTTCTTCAAATTAATGTCCTTTTTGCAAGGGATTTTTACCAATTTTGATAAAGTGGCCAAAAAGTGATTATTAGACGCTCATACTCCAAAGATCACTCTAGGAAAATGATCGGATCCTACCTTACCTTGTGCACTACCCCTTTGGATGGTACAAAATGTAAACGTGCAAGTCTCCTTGGATTAAGTATCCGAGACACAAGGTGGCTTATTCCTAGCACGGGATCGCCTAAATGGCATTCCCTTTCTAGGGTTTATGCATGATGCCATTTTATTAAAACAGTAAAACATGCAGTTTGAAATGAAATATGACCTAAGGGACCCTTTATTTGCCAGGGTAGGCCTAAAATGGTATGCAATTATTAATCTATAAATGCAATATACCAAAATCTTTTAAACGTGCAATAGCCTATCTACAAGGGTAGGTTCTAAAAGAAGGTCATGCCAGACCTCTTATTTGCTAGGGTTTAGGAATGCAATGGAGACACAAAACCAAGAAAAGTTAGTTCAATCAGATAAATACAAATAACACATTGTAGCAACGAGATAAAGCAATCAATACAAAGAAATAAAGCAATAAAAGGGAAAAAGGGGTTGGATCACTCCCCTCGTGAATAGTGTCCCTAATAAGGCAAGGCAGACTCTACCCTAGGCAAGCTATCATGGATGCATGAGGTATTGGCTCACTAATGCATCTAGACTCGATAGGTTTTAGGTCCCCGAGCCTTCAGACTTGGAAACCAAGGGTCATCAATCCCAAGGTTCTTTGTCGGTGGCTCGAGCGATTCCCCAGACATTGCTACGCACACATCGTGTCACGGCTACATGTCATGAGTGAATCTATCGAAAATCCTCAACCTTCAATTAAAAGTTAAAGGCTATGAACCCAAAGCTTAAAATAGAAGATTGAGTGACCCCTTGGATCAAGCTACGCATACATCGTGTCGCGATCACAAGTCCAAGTGAGTCGCCTAAAATCCTAATAGGGTGGAGTGGCGTGACAAGCCACTAAAAGAAAAATAAATGAGGGGTAAAAAATTAAAGCGTATGCACGTATGCTAGTGCTCCTTGTTGGAGGGGAGGGATCGAGAACCAACGCGAGGCTCTAGGGTAATGTCCCCCACCCAAATGCAATGCAAAGCGCGGAATCACATAAATAAACCATCCATCCATCCAAACAATCGTACGCAAATGTTGAAGGAGTGATTTGATACGCGCGAAATGCAAAAACCCCTAAAAAAGAAAAAATGCAACCCTAAACATCCAAATGCGATATATGAAAGGTTAAAAGAAGGAAAAGATTAACTAAATCAAATTTGCTCGGACTCTCTAAGTCCCCAGTGGAGTCGCCAGCTGTCGCGCCCCATTTTTTACAAGAAAAATAAATAAATAAATGGTTTGAAAAGTGAATTTTTGATTTACAAAGAAAATGAAGAAAAATATGGGTCTAAATGGGACTTGAAAATGCGACGATTTGACCCAAAATAATAGTTTAAAAAGGGTTTTTTGAACAAAAATCGGAGTCGCCACTTGGTATTGAGTTAAGGTGTACCAAGTCACCTAAAATGAGTTTTCAAAGGAAAAAGTAGAAAAACCCCTTTTAAACGACTCCTAGTCCATGAAAATCAAAGGAAAGGTTCGGGAGTCACATTTGACGAAGGGGAAGGCAAGGATAAAAATCCAAGGCACCCCTTCGACCTAGCCAAGGCTAGTTGCGTGATTTAGTCAAGGATTTTCTTATTTTTAACCAAAGAATTTATCACATTTGGATGCACTATATGAATGCAAAACCTAGACCTAGGGGAACATCGGGGGGCAAAATTTCTCTTCAAAGCTTGAGTGGTGCCAATCACATTAATAGTGATGCCCAATAATGACTCTTTGGAGAGGTCATGAATAATGCTAATGACGAAAAATGAGTGGAATGAATGTATGCAATGTGAAAATATGAGTTTGCGTGAAGTGAAAAAGTAATAAAAAACAATAGTGTGTAAGTGGAAGTGTGCAAATGGATGTGCAAAGTAAGGTGAGTAGAGTGATAGTATGAAGTGCGTGTGTGCATGTGATAGTATATAAAGTGTAAGTGGCAGAGTGAAAACGTGCAAAATAAAAGTTGTGTGAAGTGAAGATGTGGAAAAAGGGATAGAATATGAAGTAAAAGTGCATGTGATAGTGGATAAATGAAATGCATGAACCCTAGAGGAATGCAAGCAAGACGGGTACGGGGGACTAATGTTCGTGACTTAATTTTCCTTTTGGTTAGAAAAAGAATGAGCGTGCTAAGGCTATGTATAGCCAAACTCGTCCATCCCCCTTACCAAAAGAGTGACTCCCTAACCTATACAAGCAAATGAGCTAATTTAAATGAAAATGTAATCCTAAATATGTAAGGGAAAGGGAGTGAAGGGTCATGCAAAAATATAAAACTAAAAGGAAAGAATGAATGAAGATGTAATGAAGGCATGCAAGTATGTGCTAGCGCGGGGACGGCCTAATGGGTCTAGCATTGGACTAGCCCTTCACTACGCTCTCTCACAAGCATTGGACTTGCAAGAGCTCGAGGGGACAACCATGACTAGCATTGGACTAGCCACGGTTACGTGCATTTGCATCCATCATACACATATATAATTAAAGCAAGTAGGCATGTGAGCACGTAATTCACATAACACATAAGCATGCATATCTAGATGCCAAAGCCTAAGAAAGCGATTAAGCACATAGCACATAGACATGCAAAACACATAAGGCAATTAAGGCCCTAACTATTACATTTTTAGGGGGAGGAAGGCCTACTACAATCTAAGGGGGAGGAATTAAATGAAATGATATAATAGCCTAACTATTACAATTGTGACATTCAAATGCCTTTCAAAAAATAAAATAAATATACTAAACTAAAACAAATAAAGCGAATAAATAAATAAAAACAATAATTCCAAAAAGCAAGCAATTAAGCATGCAAAGGCACATAAGGCACGTAGAAACAAATAAAGTAAGAAATGAGGAAAAGGGTGTACCTCCCTTGAATTTGGGACCCCAATGAAATGAAATCACTTATTTGCCCTCCAAAATAAAAGAAGAGGTCAAGGCATCACTTTAATTAACAAATAATCGCAAAAGATAAACATGAAAATTTGAAATTAAATCATATAAACAACCCACATTCAAAAAGTCAAAAGAATACAAGACTTGATTGCAAACATTAACAAAGTTTTGGGGTCAAAATTAAAGAGAAATAAAGTTTAGAGACCCAATTGCAATTGAATTAAGGACCTAGTCGAAAGAAACTGAAAGATTTGGGGGCCATAGTAGAGTTAAGGAAAAACCCAGGGGCTGATTTGCAAATTCCATGACCAGATTCTTAACCAAACCAGTCATTGGGCCATTTTATTTATTTCTTGGGCCAAAGCTACCCAAACCCAAACGAAAGTCCAAGGCAAGGAGAGCAGGCTAGCATAATTGTTCTTACCAATTGAATCCAATTAAATTAATCACAAACCCAATCCAAAAAACCCAACCAAAAGTGTTGGGCTCTATCTTCCTAAGCCCAAGTCAGAAACCCAACAAAAATAAAGTAAAACCATTTTTACAAACCCAAGCAAAAATTATTACCCAACCTAAACCAAAACTAAAACCCAACAAGATTAGCAAATCAACTAAAATCATCAAGCCACAATTATGATTTAAAACAAGAATTAATCTACCCACAAAGTCACATAAAATATGCAAACAGAGGATTAAACTTAAAAGCACAAAATTAGTTCAATTTTTTCCAGATTTTGGGCCACAGTGAAATTGGGCAGAAAATGAAGGGTTCAATTGTCATTTTTAGAACTTCACTCATTCATGAATCGTGCAAACTTTCTCCGATGCAAATGGGAGGGCGAAGTTTCTGCAGCTTCTGATGCTTCAGAAATCCAGCAAATTTTCAAGGCAAAAATCACACTACCATCATCCAACACAAAACAACAGCTAAGACTTATTCTTTTGGTTCGGACTTCTCGTTCAAGCATTTTATCAAACAGGTGAAACGCTTTGAAATTTCATCAGATTTTTGCTCAATTTGACATAAATCAGCACCCAAAATTGGTAAGAAACATAAAAACGTTCGGCCCCAATCAACACAGAAATCATGTATGTTCAGATTTGCGTACAATCAACATAATAATCACAATAAGCCATTTTCTTTTGAGAGTCTTATGGGCCTAAGCTTAAAGAGAAAACCAGGATTTAAAAAGGGGAAGAGGACTCACAGCATCTGCTCGGCGAGAATTGGCGACGATGGTGATGGATATCCGATGAGGTTGTGGAAGTTCGGTGAATTGGAAACCTCTGCTGCCGTCGCTGCTCAAATCATCCACGGAAGAGGAGTAGATGGAGAAGCAGCTGATGAGAGGCTCTGGTCGCGGCCTTTCCCCTCTTGCTTCTGGCCTCACCCGAAAACCCCCTCAATTTTTCCTCCTCCTTGTTGCGCCGCCCCCCAGACAAAGCTCCCCTCTCTGTTTTTCTTCTCGGCCCTTTTTCTTTTTCCTCTGGCTCTTTTCAAAAATTTCCCCAGCCGTAAGCCTCCCCTATTCCTTAGCTTTCCCTCTGTCCTTTCCTTTCTCCGCCGACGTCCCCCCCTTAGGCCAAGACCTTCCTCTGTTTCTGGTTTCTCTTTCTCAGTCACCAGCCCCCCACATGAAACTTTAATCTTTTTCTTCCTTCCCCTGCTCTCAGACCTCCCTTCCTTTTTTCTGTCTTTTTTAGCCGAAACCCCTCTCGGCCTTTCTCTGTTTTTTGTCCTGCCGAGAGCCCTCCTTTTTCTTTTCTTCTTTTATTTTCTTGCTCTCTGTTTCTTTTCTTAGCCTTTTCGTCGCCTCCTTCCCCAAAACCTAGCCGCCAAGTCCTTTTCTTGTTTTCATTGCCTTTTTTTCCTTTCTTTTTTTTTTGTTTTTCAAATCCTCAACCTACAAGTGTCTAGACAGGTGAGGTGTTGTCAAATACAAAAATGGACAATTGTCCCTATTGCCTATCCCCACTTGTCTAACATGCAAGCTTCCACTTATTATACATTTTTTTGTATTTTTGTATTTTTCATTTTTCCTTTTTTTTTTTTGAAATTTAGTATGAAGACAAAATAATAATAAAATAAAAATAACCAATAAAGCAAAAATTAAATGAATTAAACCAATAAAGTTAAAAAGTTAAAAAAATAAAAAATTTGGTGTCTACAGTTTGCCCCTCTTTGACTGAGTTTTGAAAAAACTTGAGACAAAGAAGTAGACACCAAATACTTACCTGTGTTATTTGACTGTGAACGACTCGAACGATGGGGACTGACCCCTTTTGATGAGATTAACTGGGACGAGAAATTTATAATGGACTGATCTGAACAAAAAATTTAAAACGGGACTGACCCGAACAAGAATTTAAAATGGGACTGGCCCGAACAGGAATTTAAAACGGGACTGACCCCGAATAGGAATTTAAATGGGATAGACCCACGGATAGACAGACAGAAATGTAAAGGGGATAGACCCACGGGATAGACCCGGACAGAAATGTAAACGGGATAGACTCGGACAGAAATGTAAACGGGATGGACCCGAACAGGAATTTAAAACGGGACTGACCCGAACAGGAATTTAAATGGGATAGACCCACGGGATAGACCCGGAGAGAAATGTAAATGGGATAGACCCACGGGATAGACCCGGACAGAAATGTAAACGGGATGGGACCCGAACAGAAATTTAAAACGGGATTGACCCGAACAAGAAATTTAAAACGGGACTGACCGAACAGGAATTTAAATGGGATAGACCCACGGGATAGATCCGGACAGAAATGTAAAATGGGATAGACCCACGGGATAGACCCGGACAGAAAAGTAAATGGGATAGACCCTCGGGATAGACCCGGATAGAAATGTAAACGGGATAGACCCGAACAAGAATTTAAAACGGGATTGAACCGAACAAGAAATTTAAAACGGGACTGACCCGAACAGGAATTTAAATGGGATAGACCCACGGGATAGACCCGGACAGAAATGTAAATGGGATAGACCCACGGATAGACCCGGACATAAATGTAAATGGGATAGACCCGGAACAGAAATGTAAAACGGGATGGACCCCGAACAGGAATTAAAACGGGATTACCCGAAACAAGAAATTTAAAGACGGGACTGACCCGAAAGTGAATTTAAATGGATAGACCCATCGGATAGATCCGGACAGAAATGTAAATGGATAGACCCATGGGGATTAGACCCGGGATCGAAATGAAAATGGGATTAGACCCGACCCAGAAATGTAAACGGGCATGGGACCGGGAACACCCGAACAAATTTAAAACGGGATTGACCCGAACAAGAAATTTAAAACGGGACTGACCCGAACAGGAATTTAAATGGGATAGACCCACGGGATAGATCCGGACAGAAATGTAAATGGGATAGACCCGGATAGAAATGTAAATGGGATAGACCCACGGATAGACCCGGACAGAAATGTAAATGGGATACACCCGGACAGAAATGTAAACGGGATGGACCCGAACAGGAATTTAAAACGGGATTGACCCGAACAAGAAATTTAAAACGGGACTGACCCGAATAGGAATTTAAATGGGATAGACCCACGGGATAGATCCGACAGAAATGTAAATGGGATAGACCCACGGGATAGACCCGGATAGACCCACGGGATAGACCCGGATAGAAATTTATATGGGATAGACCCACGGGATGGATCCGGACAGAAATGTAAATGGGATAGACCCAAGGGATGGACCCGGACAGAAATGTAAACGGGATAGACCCGAACAAGAATTTAAAACGGGATTGACCCGAACAACAAATTTAAAACGGGACTGACCCGAACAGGAATTTAAATGGGATAGACCCACGGGATAGACTCGGACAGAAATGTAAATGGGATAGACCCACGGGATAGACCCGGACAGAAATGTAAACGGGATAGACCCGAACAAGAATTTAAAACGGGATTGACCCGAACAAGAAATTTAAAACGGGACTGACCCGAACAGGAATTTGAATGGGATAGACCCACGGGATAGACCCGGACAGAAATGTAAATGGGATAGACCCACGGGATAGACCCATGGGATTTAAAACGGGACTGACCCGAACAAAATTAAATCATGGGACTGCACACTAGTGGGACTAACCCATGTTCAGTGGTGGTGAAAAATAAAATGCTCACTAGTGGGACTGACCCACGGCTAGTGGCGATGCAAAATGAAATGCAAAACGAAATGCTCACTAGTGGGACTGACCCATGGCTAGTGGCGATGCAAAATAAAAGGCACGCTAGTAGGACTGACCCAACGGCTAGCGGCAAAATAAAAGAAATGCGCACTAGTGGGACTGACCCAACGGCTAGTGGCAATGCAAAAATAAAATGCTGGCATGTATGAAGAAACTGCATAAGATTTACTTGGAAAATTATCTAAAATTTTGCCCCAGTGCGATTAATTGGTCAGTGGAATAACACCCGAGCCTGCCTTTGACAAATTGATCAATGGGATTAAACCCGAGCCTGCCTTAAAAATCGGTCAGTGGGATAGAACCCGAGCCTGCCTTGAGAAATTGGTCACAAAATTCAAACCCAGCATTATGTTTGTGAAGTTGGCGGCACAAAATCCAGGCCCAACATGATTTTTGTGAAGTTGGCGGCACAAAATCCAGGCCCAACGTGGTACAAGCGGCCAGCGGGATAGAACCCAGTTCTGCCGAGGTTGGCGGGATAAAACCCAGTTCCAACGTGATATAAGCGGTCAGCGGGATAGAACCCAGTTCTGCCGAGGTTGGCGGGATAAAACCCAGTTCCAACGTGATTTTTGTGAAGTTTGTGAATGGTCAGCGGGATAAGATCCAGTCCTGCCATCCAATTGGTCAAGAAATTGAATTTGATTTGTCAAAAAACCAGAAATTAAATTTGATTTTCCAAGAAACAAGAATTTGAACTTGGTTTTTGATTTTTGACTTTTTTTTTTTTGAATTTTTCTTGATTTTTTTTAGAGATCTTTCCAAAAATAATTTGCCCTAGTTTCCACCAATTATTAAACTGATCAATTGATTTGCATTACGGCGTGGTTGCTTCTCCTTGAGGCCTTGATTCGTAAGATTTTGACTTACGCTCCTTCGTCGATTTCAGCCATGGATACCTGCACAGGGGGCTTACCAAAGTATGACATGCACTTGAATTTCATGAAAAGAAACAACGTGATTGATCTGAAAAATGCATTATTTGATTCTTGGACGAAATCCTCAATTGGACTACAAAAATATTTGCCCCAGTGTGGGCTTATTCTCACGAAATCTCATAAACAAAAATTTGCCCCAGTATGGGCCATTTAATTGCAAAAACTTGTTTGGATGACTTTCCGAAAATTTCATGATGAATTTCTTGAAATAATACCAAATTACAGAAGATTTCTTCCTCACTTTTAGCATCTGTGTTTTGGGTAATGGGTCACCACTTCTTGGTTGGCCAACCAAGTGGGCGTTATTTCTGATTTGGAAGTGGCTAAGGAAAATGAGAGGTCAAGATTTGTCTGGTTCTTGTGCCCAAAATTGTAATGCATTCAACATCACATCTTAGTGAAAGCAAAGAGTTTGTCACTCTTATTTCTTAAGAAAACTTAGTCACGTATAAGCTTTATAGGCTTGCAACAAAATGGGTAGAAACGATAGCTAGACATGCGAAAACTGGTTATACCCTTATGATCATGAGTGATCGATGGATTTCTTATGAGCATAATCCTCACTTTGGGTTGTCATGAAGGAATAAGTCAACGATGGACTTTATGAGCTTGTAATGTGGCTTGAAAACGATAGTTAAAGAATAAGACTTTCAGGGACATTGCACCGAAGATCGCATTTTTCCAAAATTGCCCCTACGTTGGAACTCAAAGATCTCAGACTTTGTTTGCATTTTTCTCCCCATTCACCAGGGACTTCAGCGTCGAATTTTCTTGCATTTACTTTTCTTGCTTTGCTTTTGCTTCCTTTTCTTTTCCTCGACCTAGTGGGCTTTCACATGGTAAGTAGCGTCAACCCCATACCCAAGCAATTCAGAAATACAGCTAAAATTTTCAGCATCAAAATTTCCTTTGACAGAGCCATTGCAAAGAACAGAAGTCAGGACTTTCGGCTTTTGTAATGGGGTCTGGTGGGGTGCTTAGAAAAGTTAAGGCTTGAAAGCGGATTTCAAAAGCGGTTTGAAGAATCTGAGATCGCATTGTTGTGCCAACCCTATTTTAGGGTTAAATCAAAGCTTGCCACAGTTTATACTCAATTGAGGCTCTTTTCTTTCATTTTCTTTCTTCTTTGATTTTTCGGCCTTCTGCCATTTTTTGAACTTTCACAAAATTTGCCCCAGTTATTTTTGAACTGAGGTTCTCTTTTCTTCTTTTGTCTCTTGATTTTGTTGCATTATCACTTTTCCACTTTTTGAAACTTTTTCTTTTCCAACTCAAACTTGCCCCAGTGTGGGGTTTGCGATTCTCAGGGGTTGCCAAACGAAATAATTTATTATGAAGGCTCAAAAGGGATAACGAGGGATAGAATGTTTGATTGGAAAAAAAGAGGGCCTGACTTTCATTCCGTTCCTTACAATAACTCTGAAAGGAAACTTACATTAACGCGAAATTTCTTGCATGTATCTGAATTAATTGACTGAGGAAGACTCTTGCTCGTTCATATCTATGAAACATAAGTGATCCGCCGGACAGAACTTGTCCTTTTTCTCTTTTCTTCTTTTCAAAATTGAAACCCAGGTAGAATCAATTTTCCCCAATTCGCGGTTCCCTTTCCTCTTTTCCTTTTTTTTCAAAATTCTCCAATCTCCTTCCCCAATGTGGGGTGCGATCATATGTGCACTCGAAAAGAACCACCAATTTTAGCTCAAATGAGGATGCAAGGGATAAATGGTGTTTAGGTTGTAGAAACGATGGCCAAAGTATCATTCTTACGCCTCATGACAACCAAGTAAACGAATTGCTCGTTGAGAATCCATTCCCTTTTGAAAATCTTCCCAATGTAAGGTAGTGATCATTAAGGCACTTATTTGAAACGAAATTATTCTTGTAAAGGCTCAAATGGGAGAGCAAATGATAAAATCTGTATAGGTAGAGAAACGAATGCTCGAAATATCATTCCAAATTTTCAAAACAAACAAGAATAATGCACATTTTTGCTTTCACTTAGATGTGAATTGAATAAAATTAGACACAGTGGACATTTCTCAAGCAAAGATCGCCCCAATTTGCAATTTATCAATCAATGTGACTGATTTTATTTTGGGGTCAAGTGAAGGAGAAAGGTATCTCATGGGGTCTTTTGAGTGACCTCTTTTAATTTTGAGCACTCTTATTGTGCAGTTCGAATCACCAATCTAGTGAACGCAAAGAATTTAGAAGGCATACACTTGTGAATTTTCAGGTTAGAAGTTGAAAAAAAAAAAATCTCAATTTGGCCTTATTTTCTTAAAATTCATCATGAAATCTCGTATGAGCAAGAATAAAGAATGAAATGTACATGAATATATACAAAACAATAATTGTTTACAAACTTTATTGCTGAAACAGTTTAAAACAAAATTTCTCGTTCAATTATAATACAGATGAGAATAGAAAACTTCTAAAGAGCTCCACGTATATACACTTTTTGGCTCCATTTCTTTTGGAACAAAATGTATTAACAAATCAAATAAATAGAATTTTCCTTTGAAAACCCATTATAAGACTTTAGCCTAGAGCTTTCAGATGGATCTTTCATGTTTTCATTGCAAGGTCTGCCTAAGAATCAAGTAATACTTGTAATTTTCAAACTTTATTAGATCAAAATTATCATCAGATATAGAAAAATGTTTTCGCCTTATTGAAACATTTTTTATGAATGCAGGGGGAGGGGAAAAACAAAAGAAAAATACCCTGAGTTAGTAATCAAGACTATAAAATCGGTATGTATGTCCTATGGGGGAGCCCTTTTATGCCAAGGGTAGGCCTAGCATGAAAATGCAATTCTCTAGGGTAGGCACTATACCATACCTGATGAATCCGATCAATTGATTGAGTGAAAAATGATTTGAAAAATTTGGCCAATTGGAGTGAGAAGAAACATTTGTCCCTAAAAAATGAGGACAAAGTCCGAACGGATTGCTTACTTTGATCAACACATGATATGTGAAAGAGAACTTACTCTTGAAATGATTGCAATGCCTCGACTAATTTATTCAGTGAACTTTAGACTTAAACTCTAAAAAGGAATAAGCGGATCAAGAGGATAGGATGAAATTGATGATTTATTCAAAATTGACTAGATTACCGTAAAAGGGTCAAATGCATCGCATGAAATTTGATTCAAAATTGAATGGATAACCCTGAAAGTGAATTAAACTAATCAAATGAATTGAATGAAATCAATTGATCAAACAGATCGAGTGAAATGAGGATTTATTCAAAATCGACCGAATTGTCCTAAAAATAGGTAAACTGGTCAAATGGATCGGACGAAATTGATGATTTATTCAAAATCGATAAGATTGCCCCAAGAATGGGTAAACTAATCGAATGAATTGAATGAAATTAGTGATCTATTCAAAATCGACTAGATTGCCCTAAAATGGGTAAACTAGTCAAATGAATTTAAAATCGACTAGGTTGCCCTAAAAAGGGACAAATTGATAAAATAGACTGGATGAAATGGTCCAATGGATTGAATGGAATTGACAATTTATTTAAAAATCAATATATCCATTGGTAGTTTCAAAAATTTATTACGATGCATTAGTCTATGAGCCTTCTAAAATCACATTTTGGCCTCAATTTATTTATCATCTCAATAGTGAGGAATTATTTGTGAATTTCTTCAAATTAATGTCCTTTTTGCAAGGGATTTTTACCAATTTTGATAAAGTGGCCAAAAAGTGATTATTAGACGCTCATACTCCAAAGATCACTCTAGGAAAATGATCGGATCCTACCTTACCTTGTGCACTACCCCTTTGGATGGTACAAAATGTAAACGTGCAAGTCTCCTTGGATTAAGTATCCGAGACACAAGGTGGCTTATTCCTAGCACGGGATCGCCTAAATGGCATTCCCTTTCTAGGGTTTATGCATGATGCCATTTTATTAAAACAGTAAAACATGCAGTTTGAAATGAAATATGACCTAAGGGACCCTTTATTTGCCAGGGTAGGCCTAAAATGGTATGCAATTATTAATCTATAAATGCAATATACCAAAATCTTTTAAACGTGCAATAGCCTATCTACAAGGGTAGGTTCTAAAAGAAGGTCATGCCAGACCTCTTATTTGCTAGGGTTTAGGAATGCAATGGAGACACAAAACCAAGAAAAGTTAGTTCAATCAGATAAATACAAATAACACATTGTAGCAACGAGATAAAGCAATCAATACAAAGAAATAAAGCAATAAAAGGGAAAAAGGGGTTGGATCCCTCCCCTCGTGAATAGTGTCCCTAATAAGGCAAGGCAGACTCTACCCTAGGCAAGCTATCATGGATGCATGAGGTATTGGCTCACTAATGCATCTAGACTCGATAGGTTTTAGGTCCCCGAGCCTTCAGACTTGGAAACCAAGGGTCATCAATCCCAAGGTTCTTTGTCGGTGGCTCGAGCGATTCCCCAGACATTGCTACGCACACATCGTGTCACGGCTACATGTCATGAGTGAATCTATCGAAAATCCTCAACCTTCAATTAAAAGCTAAAGGCTATGAACCCAAAGCTTAAAATGGAAGATTGAGTGACCCCTTGGATCAAGCTACGCACACATCGTGTCGCGATCACAAGTCCAAGTGAGTCGCCTAAAATCCTAATAGGGTGGAGTGGCGTGACAAGCCACTAAAAGAAAAATAAATGAGGGGTAAAAAATTAAAGCGTATGCACGTATGCTAGTGCTCCTTGTTGGAGGGGAGGGATCGAGAACCAACGCGAGGCTCTAGGGTAATGTCCCCCACCCAAATGCAATGCAAAGCGCGGAATCACATAAATAAACCATCCATCCATCCAAACAATCGTACGCAAATGTTGAAGGAGTGATTTGATACGCGCGAAATGCAAAAACCCCTAAAAAAGAAAAAATGCAACCCTAAACATCCAAATGCGATATATGAAAGGTTAAAAGAAGGAAAAGATTAACTAAATCAAATTTGCTCGGACTCTCTAAGTCCCCAGTGGAGTCGCCAGCTGTCGCGCCCCATTTTTTACAAGAAAAATAAATAAATAAATGGTTTGAAAAGTGAATTTTTGATTTACAAAGAAAATGAAGAAAAATATGGGTCTAAATGGGACTTGAAAATGCGACGATTTGACCCAAAATAATAGTTTAAAAAGGGTTTTTTGAACAAAAATCGGAGTCGCCACTTGGTATTGAGTTAAGGTGTACCAAGTCACCTAAAATGAGTTTTCAAAGGAAAAAGTAGAAAAACCCCTTTTAAACGACTCCTAGTCCATGAAAATCAAAGGAAAGGTTCGGGAGTCACATTTGACGAAGGGGAAGGCAAGGATAAAAATCCAAGGCACCCCTTCGACCTAGCCAAGGCTAGTTGCGTGATTTAGTCAAGGATTTTCTTATTTTTAACCAAAGAATTTATCACATTTGGATGCACTATATGAATGCAAAACCTAGACCTAGGGGAACATCGGGGGGCAAAATTTCTCTTCAAAGCTTGAGTGGTGCCAATCACATTAATAGTGATGCCCAATAATGACTCTTTGGAGAGGTCATGAATAATGCTAATGACGAAAAATGAGTGGAATGAATGTATGCAATGTGAAAATATGAGTTTGCGTGAAGTGAAAAAGTAATAAAAAACAATAGTGTGTAAGTGGAAGTGTGCAAATGGATGTGCAAAGTAAGGTGAGTAGAGTGATAGTATGAAGTGCGTGTGTGCATGTGATAGTATATAAAGTGTAAGTGGCAGAGTGAAAACGTGCAAAATAAAAGTTGTGTGAAGTGAAGATGTGGAAAAAGGGATAGAATATGAAGTAAAAGTGCATGTGATAGTGGATAAATGAAATGCATGAACCCTAGAGGAATGCAAGCAAGACGGGTACGGGGGACTAATGTTCGTGACTTAATTTTCCTTTTGGTTAGAAAAAGAATGAGCGTGCTAAGGCTATGTATAGCCAAACTCGTCCATCCCCCTTACCAAAAGAGTGACTCCCTAACCTATACAAGCAAATGAGCTAATTTAAATGAAAATGTAATCCTAAATATGTAAGGGAAAGGGAGTGAAGGGTCATGCAAAAATATAAAACTAAAAGGAAAGAATGAATGAAGATGTAATGAAGGCATGCAAGTATGTGCTAGCGCGGGGACGGCCTAATGGGTCTAGCATTGGACTAGCCCTTCACTACGCTCTCTCACAAGCATTGGACTTGCAAGAGCTCGAGGGGACAACCATGACTAGCATTGGACTAGCCACGGTTACGTGCATTTGCATCCATCATACACATATATAATTAAAGCAAGTAGGCATGTGAGCACGTAATTCACATAACACATAAGCATGCATATCTAGATGCCAAAGCCTAAGAAAGCGATTAAGCACATAGCACATAGACATGCAAAACACATAAGGCAATTAAGGCCCTAACTATTACATTTTTAGGGGGAGGAAGGCCTACTACAATCTAAGGGGGAGGAATTAAATGAAATGATATAATAGCCTAACTATTACAATTGTGACATTCAAATGCCTTTCAAAAAATAAAATAAATATACTAAACTAAAACAAATAAAGCGAATAAATAAATAAAAACAATAATTCCAAAAAGCAAGCAATTAAGCATGCAAAGGCACATAAGGCACGTAGAAACAAATAAAGTAAGAAATGAGGAAAAGGGTGTACCTCCCTTGAATTTGGGACCCCAATGAAATGAAATCACTTATTTGCCCTCCAAAATAAAAGAAGAGGTCAAGGCATCACTTTAATTAACAAATAATCGCAAAAGATAAACATGAAAATTTGAAATTAAATCATATAAACAACCCACATTCAAAAAGTCAAAAGAATACAAGACTTGATTGCAAACATTAACAAAGTTTTGGGGTCAAAATTAAAGAGAAATAAAGTTTAGAGACCCAATTGCAATTGAATTAAGGACCTAGTCGAAAGAAACTGAAAGATTTGGGGGCCATAGTAGAGTTAAGGAAAAACCCAGGGGCTGATTTGCAAATTCCATGACCAGATTCTTAACCAAACCAGTCATTGGGCCATTTTATTTATTTCTTGGGCCAAAGCTACCCAAACCCAAACGAAAGTCCAAGGCAAGGAGAGCAGGCTAGCATAATTGTTCTTACCAATTGAATCCAATTAAATTAATCACAAACCCAATCCAAAAAACCCAACCAAAAGTGTTGGGCTCTATCTTCCTAAGCCCAAGTCAGAAACCCAACAAAAATAAAGTAAAACCATTTTTACAAACCCAAGCAAAAATTATTACCCAACCTAAACCAAAACTAAAACCCAACAAGATTAGCAAATCAACTAAAATCATCAAGCCACAATTATGATTTAAAACAAGAATTAATCTACCCACAAAGTCACATAAAATATGCAAACAGAGGATTAAACTTAAAAGCACAAAATTAGTTCAATTTTTTCCAGATTTTGGGCCACAGTGAAATTGGGCAGAAAATGAAGGGTTCAATTGTCATTTTTAGAACTTCACTCATTCATGAATCGTGCAAACTTTCTCCGATGCAAATGGGAGGGCGAAGTTTCTGCAGCTTCTGATGCTTCAGAAATCCAGCAAATTTTCAAGGCAAAAATCACACTACCATCATCCAACACAAAACAACAGCTAAGACTTATTCTTTTGGTTCGGACTTCTCGTTCAAGCATTTTATCAAACAGGTGAAACGCTTTGAAATTTCATCAGATTTTTGCTCAATTTGACATAAATCAGCACCCAAAATTGGTAAGAAACATAAAAACGTTCGGCCCCAATCAACACAGAAATCATGTATGTTCAGATTTGCGTACAATCAACATAATAATCACAATAAGCCATTTTCTTTTGAGAGTCTTATGGGCCTAAGCTTAAAGAGAAAACCAGGATTTAAAAAGGGGAAGAGGACTCACAGCATCTGCTCGGCGAGAATTGGCGACGATGGTGATGGATATCCGATGAGGTTGTGGAAGTTCGGTGAATTGGAAACCTCTGCTGCCGTCGCTGCTCAAATCATCCACGGAAGAGGAGTAGATGGAGAAGCAGCTGATGAGAGGCTCTGGTCGCGGCCTTTCCCCTCTTGCTTCTGGCCTCACCCGAAAACCCCCTCAATTTTTCCTCCTCCTTGTTGCGCCGCCCCCCAGACAAAGCTCCCCTCTCTGTTTTTCTTCTCGGCCCTTTTTCTTTTTCCTCTGGCTCTTTTCAAAAATTTCCCCAGCCGTAAGCCTCCCCTATTCCTTAGCTTTCCCTCTGTCCTTTCCTTTCTCCGCCGACGTCCCCCCCTTAGGCCAAGACCTTCCTCTGTTTCTGGTTTCTCTTTCTCAGTCACCAGCCCCCCACATGAAACTTTAATCTTTTTCTTCCTTCCCCTGCTCTCAGACCTCCCTTCCTTTTTTCTGTCTTTTTTAGCCGAAACCCCTCTCGGCCTTTCTCTGTTTTTTGTCCTGCCGAGAGCCCTCCTTTTTCTTTTCTTCTTTTATTTTCTTGCTCTCTGTTTCTTTTCTTAGCCTTTTCGTCGCCTCCTTCCCCAAAACCTAGCCGCCAAGTCCTTTTCTTGTTTTCATTGCCTTTTTTTCCTTTCTTTTTTTTTTGTTTTTCAAATCCTCAACCTACAAGTGTCTAGACAGGTGAGGTGTTGTCAAATACAAAAATGGACAATTGTCCCTATTGCCTATCCCCACTTGTCTAACATGCAATTATCCTTCCACTTATTATACATTATTTTGTATTTTTGTATTTTTCATTTTTCATTTTTTTTTTTGAAATTTAGTATGAAGACAAAATAATAATAAAATAAAAATAACCAATAAAGCAAAAATTAAATGAATTAAACCAATAAAGTTTAAAAGTTAAAAAAATCAAAAATTTGGTGTCTACAAGGTCCATTTAAATTAGGAAACTTCCAAATCCCGCATTTGCTTATTTCCTTTTCCATTCTCGCGTATTCCAAATCTGTCCGCCCTAGTAAATTGACAAAACCTTACACCATCGTGTCCGAATTGTTTCCAAATTGTGTCTTTGTTCTCGGTTACTCTTGTGCTAAAGTTGGGTGAACAATTTTTGGATTTTTGCGCGGCATTTCTCAACTACTCAAACCGGCAAGGTAAGGAATTTTGGTAAGCTTATTTGAGTGCTTTGAGTGATACACGAGTGATGAGCACATACACGTGAGTTTGTGTGTCGTGAGGAATCTCTTTTTCTTTGCTAACCATTTTTGCAGGTTACATAATCATGCCTAGGGGAGTTGCCTCTTACTCATACAACCAAGAATTCTTTGAGAATGAGCCTCTCAAGAGGAGGGGTTCCAAGCGGCCTACTCCCAAGCACTCTAGTCCCATGGAATCTAGTTCACAACATGAGTTTCGTTCACTCCGGGAGGAGATGGAATGTTACTGTGCTTCATGTGCATATGAAAGGTATAAAGGAGATTGTGATGAGTATGAGAAGGAGCAAAGAAGTTTGTGCAGAACATCTAAATCGAGGTCAACCTCAAGCAAATGAGATTCATCTAAGAAGTACCTTGACAATCAAGACAAGGAATTCGAGAATTCTCAAATTGAGTCAAAGCTTCATGAATCAAGCGATGATTTCCGAAGTCGGACTAAAGCATTGGTTGATTCTATGATGGAAAGAATTAGCCAAGTGTTGGATTCACACTTGGAGCAACTTAATCATGTGTCAACCGATGCTAATAAAGGAAAATTTCAATCTAGTTCCTCGTTGATTGAAGAGCCAAATATGAATGAGTTGCAACCGAGCCATGAACATGAGCTAGACAATGAAAATCAAACCTCATATACAATGAGTGAGCAATGGCCCGAGAAGAATGGAGGGGGAAAAGGCAAGAATAATTTGGCCTTAGTGAATAGTAAAGAGGAGGGGCTGACCGTGTTTACAAAGGCGGAAAGTGTAACATGTGTTTTGTTTAGTATATCCTCGTTTGTGCAGGTTAAACAAAGTCAAGTAGAGTTGGTCATGGCATGTTCCATCCCGAAGTCACTTGGACACTTTGTGAGTTTCCATGGAGTTTGTTTTCTTGGAACTAAATCTCTTTGGTATCAATTCATGGAACAATGTCCATTCAAATCTATCCGCACCATTGGAGGATTCATTCGAGCTCATCTTAAAAGGGAAATTCCAGATTCTACTTCTTGTTCTTTACCTATGGTTCATTCATCACCTTTGCCTTTATTTTGAGCATGTTACTAGCACTAACTCTTGTTGCTCTTATGTAGGTGTTGATGAGAAGTGTAAAGGACTAGCACTGGAATCTCAAGTTGAATCAATTGGTGGAAGGAATATTGAAGTGTCAAAGGGAGTTTTCTCATTTAAATCTTGTTCTACACCTTCTTACCATTTAGTTAATAATGTCCCATTCTTTCTTTATCCGATTTCTGAATTGTTTCAAGTTGAAGGTTATTTTGTGTTTGTAGGTTGTAAAGCTGTCCAAAATTTTTCAACTATGACTAAAGAGTTGACACCTGATTTCCTGCTTGTTCCAGCGGCATGTTGCGCGAATGCATGTGATTCGTATGGAGTGAACTTCACTTCATTACTGCCGCTTATGTTGGGTGATGCACACAAGTGTGTCAATCAAGATCCGAATGCTATCCTTACCTCACTGGTTCATGCTTCTAGGGAAGTGCAACCCGATTGGTTCAATGTTCCACCTCCAGCTAGGCAAGTTGTGCCAAATCAGCGACCACCAGGGAAGAATCATACCACCTTGAACAACCCGATTCGGAATTTCTCTAGCTCCCATGAGCATCATTATGAAGATCCTTATCCTGTGCATGAGAATGGGAGGCTGTTGCACAATTGTATGCCTATGACCACTAACTATGAGATTTATTGTGTAGGTGACAATATGACAATCCATGGCCGAAGGCTGATGAGAGAGCTTTGGATTGCTACTTGGAATTTTCACGAGCCTTACACAAGCTCTTTCCTATCTTGGCACATGTCCTTGTTTGAGAGCCTCATGAAGCTGACCAAACGACATTTAACTTGGCTCGTGACCTTTCATTTGTTCCCAACGTGGCTGACCTCCAAGCGCACTATCGATTTGAGGTGTCATACTACTAACTCTTGTTAGTATCATTCATCCCCATCTAGATTTGAGGACAAATCCTTCTCAAGTGGAGGGGACTGATGTGTGCACGGGTGGTGGGACCTTGAAGGCTTGAAGGATGTTAATCAAGTTACCTACACATTGATCCAAACCCACGAGGAGCCAAGTGATGGTTGTTAGTTTGGGCTCTAGCCCGCTAGTTAGTCTTTGTAGTTTTTTCCAATTAAAGGGAGTCGGCCAACTGTTGGGCCTTTTTAGTCTTGAGCTGTCAAGTTATTGTTTGAATTAGTGACTAGTTGTAGGGCTTGTTGAGTCATGGATTCGACCCACCTTGTCCAAAGCCTGGCCGAACCTTTATTTCCTTTTTACTAGCATTAGGGATTCGTTAGTTTGCCTATATAAAAGCTTGCTTTGTAAGCATTAAGGGTAGACTTGATTGATTAATAAAATTGCTTTCTTTCGATTTTCTTCTTGTGAGAATTTCGTTCCTTTACTTGCTTTTGGCAAGGGTTCTTGAGCAATCTCGTGTTGTCCTTGATTGTTCTACCGACCTATCCACTTGAGTAGTCACCTCGATTGGAGTCGTCGTTCTACCGCCTTCTACCAATTCGTGTCGTCCGTGTTGGTTCTCAGTTCCACAATCCAAGCGTTGGACAACCTCGCTAGATCCTTGGGCAAACGTGCTACGTGTCTCGAAACGTGTTGATCGAGGACCGTATCATCCGGGGCTACGTGGGATATGAGTTCATGCCATTTGTGGTGGGTCTATACCAGTGAGATTTTGTTAAGAAAAGTTTCATTTTCTCAAGTTAGAAATTTAGAAATTTTGCAAGAAGCTCTATTCAGCTTTGGGAAATTGGTTATAATTTCATATAGGAAAGTCAGTATTGAGTTCCATTTGTTACGTTTGAAACTAGACTCATAGAGCTTCCAACTGTATAAAATTCAGGGGGTTCAATTTTTATAAATACCAGCAAATCTGTAAAATTTCTTGAAAATCATGACTGTTTTGTTTCTGCACTTGTGATAGCAGTGAGTTTTAAACTGAAATTTGAATAATCTATGAGTTGAATTTCATGAAGATGTCGTCTAAAGCCTATTAATGCTTCGAATCTATTTTCTAACGGTATAAGTTTTGTGATTTTTTGACCTATAAAATTCAAATTATACCTTTTCAAAGAATGTCATCAAAGTTGGAAATTTTATCAAATGGATTGAATGGGACTTGGGAAAGCTTTAGAAAACTTTTCTGGGTTTTAAACCTAACTTTCATTGGTTAAGTCATATATATTTTGATTTGAAATACTTAGTGATGTGTCAACTTTAGCATGCATGAAATATTTCACTTGATTTGGACTTGATAAGAACTTGATTTAAACAAGAAACCATGGCCCTTTTGATTTTCTAATATTAGGGTTAAACCTGTAGTTTCTGTGGTTGCTAAATGAAGCTTCGAATTGTGAGGCCCCAAAATTTTACTTGTCTTTAAAGCTCTTATTTGAACTTATTTGCCCTAAATTCTTGGTTGTTTTAATGGTTCATTCATGATTTTTCTTCCATTATATTATTCATGTTAAGTTTCATAGTGCATGGAACTGGTGTAATCGACAAGTGAGATATGTACGATAAATTTGGTGGATTTCTTGGTTAAGAATCATGCTAGATGTCTCTTCATATGATAAAGAAGAAGGACTAGGTACATTTCATGAAAACCTTAGTAGCTTGATGGGGAGATTTATGGTGAGTTTGATATATGCTTCTATGTGGAAATATTAGTCATTTTATGGTGATTTTGGCAAGGTTTTTGTTTAAAATACTTTGTTAAACTTTAATCTTCACATGTATGTTGAATTTGAGCCAAGGGAGTGAATTTTGTTAAGAAATGTTTCATTTTCTCAAGTTGTTAGAAAATCTGAAAATTTTCGCAGGAGGCTCTGCGCAGTTTTGGGAAATTGGCTATAACTTCATATAGGAAAGTCAGAATTGAGTTCTGTTTTTGCGTTTGAAACTAGACTCATAGGGCTTCCTATGGTATAAAATTTAGAGTTTAATTCAATTTCTATAAATACCAAAAAATCGGCAAAGTTGACTGAAACTTCTGTCCTGCACAAGTAAAAATAGGAATGTTATAGTAGCTTACGGCTCAATTTGGACCAACTTATGAACTGAATCTCTTTGAGGTGTCTTCTAAAGATTATTAGTGTTTCAAGTCTAGTTTTTAACAAGCCAAATTTTATGAATTTTTTATATTTATAACTCAAGTTATGATTTTTCTAAAGGAATGGCGTAAGTTAGGGTTTTTGTGCATTTTGGTAGTGTGATCACTTGGTGAGGTGTGTGTACTAATTTTGGTGGATAAGAGTGAGTATTAAGTAATAGAAAATATGTGATTAGAAGTGCTAAAAATAAGTTAGTGAATCATAAGTTAAAACAAAAGTACAAGAGAGTTAAGAAAGTAGGCTTGAACCGACGTGCAGCTTTTGTTACCGGTTGAATACCCCACTTGACCAATACTTTCTTACCCTAATCTCCATGTTTTTATTTCATTTAATCCTCCCTTAATCTAACCCTAAAGCTGGCCGAAATTGTTGACTAAGAAAAGGTAAGAAAAGAAAAAAAAAAGAAAAAAAAACTTGGTTGCCAAGTGTTGGCAATCCAAGACAAGTTTGACCAAAGTAACTTTCTTTCCTTCTTATCTTTCTTTTGGCCAATTTTCCTCCATTTTTTCTTGTCATGGCCAAACCACTAGGAGAGAAAAGAGAGGAGAAAAACTTCCATTTCCATCTTGATTCTCGCCTTGTTTAAGTTAGAATCACAAAACTAAACCGAACAAACTCGCACCAAGGAAGCAAGGAAGCTTGTAGCGGAGAGTTTTTGGAGAGGAAGCCTTGGTTTCTTCATTTTCTTCAAGGGGTGAAGGTATAAGATGAACAACTTCCTTTCTCTTTCTTATTCTTGCAAAATATGGTGACGATGACTTGAAACTTGGAATTTTATGGATGATAATCTAGATTTGGTGAAGATTAGTGAAAAATCAGTCTAAGGTTTATGATTTTCAGCCTTGATTTATGTTATTTATCCATGATATGTTGGTATTGAGTTTGGTTATGGACTTGGGTGATGATTGGTGGCCTTATTGTGACTTTTTAGCTTTTAAATAGGAAATTCCAGCTATATTAGAGATTTTTCAGCTTTGATATTGTGATGTATATATGCTAGAAGTGAGCTTTAATTGGAAGGTTTATGGCCTAGATTAAGAGTTGCTTTTATTTTATTACTTGTGGTGTTGATTTGAGGCTGATTTGGGATAAAAATGTAGCCTTGAAATGGCTGAAAAATTAGGTAAACACAAAGGAAATGTAGGTCATTTTTTCTCTCATGGGATAAGTGAGTGAAAGCGAAAATAGGGATGTGACTTGTACTCGATTCGGGACTTAGTTATGTAGAGATGCTTAGATTGACCTTGTGGGTGGCTTATAAGCTAAAATTTTGCTCAAAAGTGTATATTTTTCAAAGACAAAGTAACGACCACTTTAAACAAGATTTCCTAGTTTCTTATACCAAGTTGCGAACTTAAAAGTTTTAACCGCTTCTTTATCGAAATCAAAAGAGCGAGCATGAATTTTTTAGGGTTTAATAAGTAAAATGAGTACTACTTAAATGAGTTCTATTTACTTGGTTTTCTTTAAGCGAAACTCCTATATTTTGAAACCCTAATTGATCGCAAACTGTTAAATAGTATTTTATCACAGATTTGGGCTTTAGCCAGGGAGTTGAACTTGAGCTTGGTTTTGGAAAGCAATAAATCATTGGTGAGTATTTTTCAGTGCATGATTGAACTTGATCCTTGAATGAAATGATTTACTAATGCGATTGGATAATACTTGACATGTTTGGTCGGACAATGGTGTACTTTATCGCACTTGCCCTAATGTGACTTATTACTGTGCATTGGTTACAATTAACTTGATATACATGTATATGACTTGAATACTGTCTGGAATTCCACAAATCGGAAGTACGCGTTTTTACGCGCGCGATTAATTGAGGGACTGTAGACCTTTATTTTTAGACCATTAAGAGTGAATAATAATAGTATGAATGTAAGTGCATTAGAGATTTAATGCACTAGTACAATAAACTCGAGAGGAATCGAGCACGAAAAACGCGCGTGAGCGCGTGGGGAGAGAGTTGACTTTTGCACAATTTAGAGCCACACATTTTAGCTTCTCTTGGAAGCTTTATTTGCAGTCAAACACACACTCACTCTCACTCATTCCAGCCGGCCACCAAGGAGAAGAAAACAACCAAAGCACTTCAATTTTCTTGCACCATTTCATCACTAAATTTCCACCAAATCACCTCAAACTTTAACCACACTTTGCAATCTACTTGGAGAGCAACTCAAGCTACAAAAAGAGCTTCAAATCCACGGTTTTTCTTGAGCAAGGAGGACCGAAATTTCTGCCTTAATCATCCAAGAAAGTAAGTGACGATCAACCTTGCAAATCTTGACTTATGGAAGTTGTTTAGCACTTATGAGTTCATAATTTCTTATGGGTAGCTTTAAATTGTTGGAAAATTGGTAAGTGGGCTCTATGAACTCTCACTATGGCTTGATGGACTGATTTTGTGAGTTTTGATGTTAATAATGTTGGATTAGTGCTTAAATTAGTAGAAATGAGTGATATTATGGATGAAAGCTCAAAGGAAGTGAAGCTGAGAATTTTTCCATTTCTGCCCCTGTGAATGCCGTGACCTTTAGAGCAATTTTTTTGAAGTTATATTGAATTTTTTAGGATGTATATAGGTTGTATGGGTTGTGTGGAAGGTTTTTACAAAAAATTACGTGATTTGGTTGGGAAAATGTGGTGATTTCGAAAGTTCATTCAAAACTGGAATTTATCCCATATTGCACTGGCAGTGTTTTTCAAATAGCTATAACTTTTTGCTCCGACGTCGAAATCGAGTGCCGTTTGCGGCACTAGAAACTAGACATTCCCAGTTTTCCAACAGTATGAAATTCACATCTTGATTCCACCTGAGTAATCCATACCAATCGTTTGAACGTGACTGTCCTGTTTCGCTAATTCACTGGAAGCTCTGTGTTGAGCAGCGAATTGATGCTCAAATGTGAGCTAGTTGTGGACAGATTTTGAAAACAATTTCTTCTGAGAAATTGTAGCTTTATGAATCTAGTTTTCAATGCCATCAACCACGCTCAATTCCAAGTTGAATTGAGTGAGTTGTGGCCGAAGTTTGAAACTGATTCAGGGATTGAAAACCCTCTTTTGGCTAGTTGATGCCTTAACCTTGATTGGGACTTGTTGTTTCGAAATTCTTGGTGTTAATCACCTATCAAACACATCTTGGATGCTTCTTAGACAATTTCTATATAAATGAACCATATTTAAGATGTCTTCGTTGGCCAAACGTTTGCGAAAAGGAAAACTCAAGTACAAGGCAGATTTGCCTTAGAAATTTGGAAACTTTAGTGATTTGGTTAACCAACTTTCCGTACGTATTTTTCCATGAAATTTGACAGAGGAATAACCCTTATATGGTAGTGTCATCATACCAAATTTGGTACCATTCTGAGTCTATTTCGATGTTCAACCAAAGACCCAATGTTCGTGAATTAAATCTGGAATTTGGCCTAACGGTCTCATTTTTCAGTAATTTTGTGCCACCATATCTTGGTGTTCAAAACTCCAATTCTTGTTCCACTTGTTTTGTTTTAAACTTTGATTGTATCTCTAAGTGAGTTTCAAATTTAAGAGGCTAGTTCAAATTCTGTGAATTTTGCCGAATTTCCAAAATTGGCCAAAAACCAACCCCGAAACTGCCTTGATAGCCTAAAACAGTAACTTTGAGCCAAATTTTGAATGTCTTCCATTTGGAATCATGGAAAAGTGTATTCTAGGAACTTTTAGTACTTTGGAAGAAGTTTCCAACGGTACTAAGTTTTCCAATTTTGGACTTGTAGAGAGTGAGATATGATTTTTCAAAGATCTCGTATCAAAGCTAAAATTTTCGAAACTTAAGGAAATGGAGTTTTTCGAATTCTCCTTTTCCCTTCGATATCACATGATCGTTTTACACTTGAATTTAGAGATGAAAACCAGATTTCTCTTGTGCTTTAAAACCCCGTCTTTGAGCCTCGATTTACGATAAATAGGGCTCATTTTCATGAGATTTTCGTAGATTATACTCCAGTACAATCTTCTTCGATAATTGGGGTTATGAGTGATAGATTATTATTAATTGCTCAGGCACTCAAGAGGACCTTCAAGAGGATCTCACAGGAGACGCCTAACTTATCGCTTGTACTTGCTACTTGAATCACTCGGTGAGTGTCAAGTGTGTGAAAACGTGTTAATTGCTTTGATAATAGAATATTTTGAAAATGCTGAGTCGAGTGTGTACTTTATCACACTCATTCTCATTTAAGTGAAGTGTACTTGAATTTCGTGACATGAAATACTTGAATTGCTTGAAGTGACTTGTTAAGTGAATTTAAGTGAAGTGTTTAAGTGATTAATTATGCTATGCCTGCATAAGTCGATGGGAGTGAATCTCCTCGACTTTTAAGTGTCAAGTGGGGGACACCCAAATCTCACTGGCTAACCCTGGACTCTAGCCGGCATGGGCTTGATCGGGCTCCTTGGCGAATCATGAGAAAATAAAAGCTTGACCTATTAAGAGGTTTTGCTTGGCATACTCGAGCAGTATCGCCTCAAACAAAAGACAGTCGGACCCGATACAGGGGTATGTAAGGTGAAAGGGGACATGATAAGTGAAGTTTTACGGACTAAACCTACCCGATTGACGGAGTGTCAACTCGTGGAGGTTCGTGATCGTGCAAGTGAAAAATAGCTCCTGAGAGCTCCTATATCCTTGAATTGTTTTTGTTCACTTTTCTCGTTTGAATCGTTATTTATTGAAATATTATTGCTCTACTTGTTAAATTAGGATTGTTACTTGAACAATGTGCCTGCATGTGTGTTCTTGGCCTCACGAGCATTTTGCTCACCATGTAGTTTTGGTTTCCTTAACAGGAAAGGATCGGAAGTGAATCTCGGAGAAATCCCTTTTGAATGTACTTTTGTATTAGGGTTTTCAATGTACTTGGCTAGACTCTGGAATAGTGCATATTTTGGGATTTGAGTAACCTTTGTGAATTTGATGTAAGGATTGGATACTTGATGTATTTTGGAACTCGTGATGTAAGTTTGAATGTTATTTATGGGAGTTACCTTCCTTTCTTACTTATATCATCGTGATGGCTGGGATTTCATTAAGCTTGAACGGGATTCGTCTTGAGTCCTGGCGAGAGTTGGGCAGGCGTCCCGCGGATACCCTTTGGTTCACCTTAGGGAGAAGTGGGGGCGTCACAGTTGGTATCAGAGCGCTAGGTTAGAGATCTATTTGGGAGTTATACTAGAAACCTTATCTTTAGGACTTGAAATAGAATGACTAAGTTATACTTCAAGTGATACTTGGGCAAGTTAGTGACTGAGTTAGGCATGCCGTAAGTGACATCCGTGTGAGTTAGCGATTAAGTTTCTAACCCGAAAAGTGTAATTGTTTTGCAGGGATGGAAAATGGAAACGGGACTCCGGCAGCTAATGGGAATGGCCATGCTAATGGTCATGTAGAGCCTCCTAGGCCTATTTACTTCCGAGCTCTTGGTGGAGAGGCTCGAGTGCGCTACTCGCCTGCTAATAGGTACCCTCGATGTTCGTGTAGGTTGACCTTTGCCTACCCGAACCACCTTGTACTAGTCTTGGATGACAAGCGTCGTCAGTTGGTGAACGCCAACTTAGATTTACAGGCGGAGGTGGACGAGTTGAGACAGATGGTTAGTGCTCTGGGCGAGAGGATCGCTGAACTTGAAGAGGTAGTGAAGGGCGAGGTGGCTACTACTGTGGTTACTCGTGAGGAGCACCAGAGGACTAGGGCTCAACTCACTAGGTTAGGTGAGGAGGTCCGTGATCGAGCTTTCGGGATCCTGGCTGATGCTACTAGGCTGGTAGATGAGGTGATGGATGTAGTGCAGAGCCCTGATCAGGAGGAGGATCCTGAGGAGGAGATTCTGCCTGGTAGTACTACTGTGGACTAAGTCCCCAGTGACGACTCTTTTGACCCATTTGACTGGTGTAGATTGGATTAGCAGGGGTGATGCTAAGTGCTGAGGCCATTGTATTTTGCATGACTGTGTGGCCAACTTTTGTGGCACTTGCTTTTACTTTAGTCTTCTGTGACAAAAAATACTCTTGTAGCACTTGCATGTTATATTTTTGTGATCTTCCCCATGACTTGCTAATTGTATGATCTTGAAGTGTTAGTGAATGTAAATTATTGTTATTTTTGATGTTTTCGTGATTGGTTCTTGTTTTTGACTTTTTCTTGCATGATTGATTTGTTTCTTGCACTAGGCACACCTAGGATATTGAAAGGACTAAGAAGTGGTCGAGACCGTGGGCGAGGGACTAGACAGGCCCAACCTCATGGGAATGACCAGGGATCGGCAATTTGACCAACCCAGGGACAGGAAAATATAGAGGGAAATCAAGTGGTTACTGCCATTAATAGGATGACTGATATCCTAGAACGTTTAGCGGAAAGACAAGGTTCTGGACCACTTAACCAACCTAGGGGATAGGATAGAGGAGAGAATAGAGCCTTAGAAAGGTTTTTGAAGTTTAATCCACCTAAGTTTATTGGTGAACCCGATCCTGAGATAGCAGAGAATTGGTTGGAGAGAATGACCAATATATTCGCCGCCTTAGACTATACCGAGGATAGGAGAGTGAATTTTGCTGCATTCTAATTTGAGGGAATGACACGTGCGTGATGGGATCTGATAAGGGGAAAGTGGGAGAGAGCTCAAACCCCTTGGACTTGGGAGAATTTCACGAGGGAATTTAATGAAAAATTTCTTCCGCCCTTGATCCAAGAGAAAAGGGAGGATGAATTCATCAAGTTGAAATAAGGGACCCTTAGTGTAGCGGAATATGAAGGGAAGTTCACTAAACTTTCCAAGTATGCCCCTGAGTTGGTAATTAATGAGAGAAAACGGATAAGACGGTTTGTACAGGGACTTAATGTGGAAATCCAGGAGGGTTTAGCCGCAGCCCAAATCTCTACTTTTACTGAGTCCCTCGAGAAAGCTCAAAGGGTTGAGAGTGCAAGAATGCAAGTAATGGACTTTCACAATAGGAAGAGTAACTTTTCTAGTCGTACTTCAGGATAGACTAGTAAGAATATTCAGCCTTCCAAAATTGGAAGAGGAATGGGAGGAATAAGGACTGTTGGAGCTAGGGGAGCTTTATCCAGAGGAGGTCATAGTGGTCCGATTCAAGCTAAGGGAGTGCCTTCTAGTGGTTCAGTCGTGACTCCTCAAGTTACTTGTGGGTACTGTGGTAAAACCAACCACTCTGAGAATGACTGCTGGAGGAAGTCGGGGAAATGTTTGTTTTGTGGGAGTGTCGAACACCAACTCGCAGGTTGTCCAAAGGCACCAAAATTGGGAGGTAACCCTCAGAGGTCAGAAAGATCAACTTCTAAGCAGACCAGTGCTGGATGGAGCCGACCTAAGGTACCGGCTAGGGTTTATGCACTGAATCATCAACAGATACCTGATGCGACTGAGGTGGTTGAAGGTACGATTCCTGTCTTCCACCGTTTAGCTAAGATTTTAATTGATCCTGGTGCGACGCATTCTTTTGTAAACCCTAATTTCATGAGTGGAATAGACTTGAAGCCAACTAAGTTACCTTATGACTTGGAGGTTAAAACGCCTACTGGGGACCAAAGTCTAATCGCTAAGTTAGGGTTTGGAGATTGTGAGATCTGGGTTGGAGAATGGAAATTATTGGCCGATTTGATAGGTTTAGCAATTAAGGGGTATCATGTGATCCTAGGAATGGACTGGTTAGCTCGTTACAATGCCCAGTTGAACTGTAAGACAAAAATAGTAGAATTGTGCATTCCGGGAGAGGCAACCTTGAAACTGGACGTAAGGGGTAGATTAGTCTCGTCTGCACTTATCTCAAGAATCCGAGCTAGGAAAATGTTAAGTAAAGGGGCTCGGGGATATTTGGATTTTCTAATCAACACTCCTAGTTGCAAAGTGAGATTGGAAGACATGCCTGTAGTGAAGGATTATCCAGATGTCTTTCCTGAAGAGTTACAGTCCTTACCTCCGGAAAGGGAAATAACTTTCAAGATTGATGTGACTGCGGGAGTAGCACTTATCTCTAAGACGCCATATCGGATGGCTCCAGCCAAATTGAAGGAATTGAAATTGCAATTACAGGACTTTTTGGAACGGGACTTTATAAAAGAGAGTGACTCACCGTGGGGAGCACCGGTCTTATTTGTTAAAAAGAAAGATGGGAGTTTAAGGTTGTGTATAGACTACCGAGGCTTCAATGATGCTACTATTAAGAATAAGTACCTGTTACCCCACATCGATGAATTGTTTGACCAATTACAATGGGCGGTAGTATTTTCGAAGTTGGATTTGAGACAGGGTTATTATCAATCGAGGATTTTAGAGAAAGATATACCCAAGACTGCTTTTAACTCGAGGTATGGACACTTTGAGTTTGCAGTAATGCCATTTGGATTAACGAATGCACCTGCTGCTTTTATGGATTTGATGCACAGGGTCTTTAAACCTTATCTGGACCAATTTGTGGTGGTATTTATTGATGATATTTTAGTGTACTCTAAGAATGTGAAAGATCATGAGAAACACTTGAGAATTGTTTTGCAAACCTTGAGGGAACACCAATTGTATGCTAAGTTTAGCAAGTGTGAGTTTTGGTTAAAAGAAGTGACTTTCTTGGGACACATAATTTCTAAGGATGGGATTAAAGTAGATCCAAGTAAAATAGAAGTTGTTTCAAAGTGGAAACGATCGGAAAACCCTACTGAGATTCGAAGTTTCATAGGACTAGCAGGGTATTACTGGAGATTTATTCAGGATTTTTCTAGAATTACTGGACCCATGACTGAGTTGACCAAGAAAAGTGGGAAGTTTATTTGGAGTTCCAAGTGTGAAGAGAGTTTCCAAGAGTTGAAAAGACGTTTCACCAAAGCGCCTATGTTAACTTTACCAAATGGAAAAGATACCTTTGTGGTCTACACAGATGTTTCTAAGGAAGGATTGGGATGTGTTTTAATGCAAAATGACAAGGTGATAGCATATGCCTCTAGGAAATTGAAACCGCATGAAGGAAACTACCCGACTCATGATTTGGAATTGGCAGCTGTAGTGTTTGCTTTAAAGAAATGGAGGCATTACCTGTATGGAGTGACATTTGAGGTCTTTACTGACCACAAAAGCCTTAAGTATTTATTTTCTCAAAAGGAGCTGAATTTAAGACAACGTAGGTGGATGGAATTTTTAGAAGACTATGATTGCACGATAAAGTACCATCTAGGAAAGGCCAATGTGGTGGCCGATGCTTTGAGTCATCAAGTACAAGTGGCCAGATTGATGATTAATGAATTACACTTGTTAGAAGAAGTTAGTTATTGGAATCCTAGACTTGAGCCGAGGAAAGTAATCCTTGGGAATATTGTAATGAATTCCACTTTGTTAGAACATATTAAAGAGATTCAAGAAAAGGACCCTGAAGTACAAAAGTGGGTGGAGAAAGTCAAAAAGGGAGAAAAGTCAGATTTTACCTTGGGATTGAATGGTATATTGAGGTTTCGGAATCGGATAGTAGTGCCAAAGGATGAAGGGCTTAAGAAGGAAATTTTAGCAGAGGCACACCGATCGAAGTTTACGGTATACCCGGGAGGGAATAAAATCTACCAAGACATGAAGAGCTTGTATTGGTGGGAGAGCATGAAGAAGGAAATTGCTCAATTTGTCCAGACTTGTTTGACTTGTCAACAAGTAAAAGCCGAACATCAGAAACCATCGGGACTTTTGCAACCTTTGGAGATACCCGAGTGGAAATGGGAAAATAGAATACTTTCAGGGATTTAGAACCTTACTCTGGTATTTGGTATCAGAGCCATAACGGTAATAGTAACTTGTCAATTTCATCACTCATTAGAAAGATTTATTTTCTTATATGAATCTTGTGCGAGAATATTATACTAATATGCAATGGTTAGAATTACATGGTAATTATAATGCTTGGTATGAACATATTCGTAATCGTATCTTTGAAGGCAATCATTGGTGTGCTTATGATAATTTTAATAAAGAAAATTGCTTGCTTTTTATAAGTATTTATTGAAAAGAACAAAAAGATGCTGCTGAGTTTTTACATCCTATGTCTTATACAATAGTTAGTAGACAGGTCAGAATTGATCTTCTCTATCATCGTCTTTCTGTAATTCTGCGTGAAGAAATAGCCAAACAAGATAAAGCATAGTTTTGTAGTTATCAATGTCTACATCCAGTTCATCTTCTGTATCTATGGCAAGTGATCTTTTATTGAATAAAAGTAATAGTAATAAATTAGATTATTTGTATGAAGTATCTATTGAACCAGAGGTGGTTAATCCTACCTCTTTACCTCTTATTAATCCTTATACTATTTTTGGTAAGAAATCATCTTTTTCTCCTTCACGCATTATTAAGTCTTTGATACAATATCATCCTAAAGGAGTTAAAGAATATATCCAAGCCTCCAAGATTGATCAACATCCAATCCCTGCTACAAAAAAGGAACAATTCATAACTTTACATATTCCAAATGATTTTCCTTTGCAGTGGAAACAACAAGGATATACTCATATACATTTTGGAGCAATAAGGATCTCCTTATCATTTCATGGACGAAAAAGACTTCCTGTAGTAGCTCGAGTAGCACTACTGGATACCAGATTTACACAATATCAGCATGCTTGTATTGCAACTGTTGAGACAACGTTAAATGCTAGAACTGTGTTTGTCACCCTTTTCTCCAATTTTAATATGGCTTTGGCAGATCCTCATCTTCTTGATGCTTTAAAAGTTCAGGTTCAAATCATTGGAGTCGATCAAGTTCAAGATGCAATAGCAGCAACTCTCCATTCCCAAATGGTTTATAGGGTTCAGAATCATGCTCTTGATCTCAAAGTTCCTGGTGGAGATGATGTCCTTCTTATCCAAGTTGATGAAAAGAACTCAACATCTTGCACACATGTTCCCAGACAGATTTCTAAATCAGATCTAGTCCAATTATTACCAAATAGTTGGATTACTGATTATGAAAATCTACATACCCAGGCCAATGAACCTCTTGAGTCTTCTAACTCAAAAATTACGAAAACAATTGAAGAAAGAACTTCAATTTCTTTTGATCATTCTCATCTTAAATCCTCTAAAGCCCTTCCTACTATTTTGCTTGAAGAAATTCCAATGGAGCTACCAACAGAGGAAAGCAAGGCATTAGGCTGCTATGATGAAAATTATCAAAAAGGTTTTCTTCAAGATATTATTGATCATTTTGATAAAAATGGAGAAGCAATCTATCATTTTCAAGATCCTATATCTGGTCACATCTATTTTGATACTTGTACAAGGTGTGAGGAATGTTATTGGGCAGAACAGCTAGAGTTGGATGTTTCTGATCTTTCTTTTGGCAAAAAGAAAGCTAAACCAGTTGACCCACAACCCTTAGAGCCCCGACCTTGTAAACCAGATTATCATCCACAAGATCCTAATACTGATAATTTCCAAGCAGCTCGTAGTAGTTTTGATGGATACCAGATCCCTGTTCTATGGATATACCAAGCACCAAAAGAAAAACAAATCTTGCATCCATACTATCAAAGATGCCTTGACATTCTCGAAAAGGAAGCAAGGAAGCAAACAAAGAAAGTCCAAAAGGAATGGAAACCAGTTCTCAAACCGAATTCCAAACCTTTATCCCAGCCAATTCCATGTTTTATGTTCCAGGAAGCCGATTTTCCACCCTTAGAGCCGTTTGTTAAAAATGGTTCTAAACATACCCCAAAAATCCAAAATGCTGCTCCTGTTATCCTACCAACTGGAGAATCTGCTACCACAGATATTTCTTATGAAATCCTAAATTGGCAGACAGAAAATTCCTTAGTACAAAATTCAGCTCTTACCTCTATTCATCATAATGTCTCAGAGGTCTCTCAACAGGTAAATCATATTGGTACTATGGTCAATCATCTGGATACTTCAGTAAAATCTCAAAAGGAAGAAGCATCTAAAATGATTAGTGTTCTTGAAAGAAGACTTGCTAGTATTAAATATGATATGCCCACAGCTTCATCTGATTTAGCACATTTTGTTTTAAATCAAGAAAGGGAAACTAAGTTCCTTCAAAAACAAATTGCTAATCTAAAAGAAACAGGAGGAGTCCCAAAATATGATGTCGGACCATCTGAACCGCCTCCACAGGTAAGTTCAGGGTTTGGAGCAATTCCTTTAAGGAATTGGCCTACCCCTTTTTATTTTGGAAATGTTACCACTCCTAATCCTTCAGTTTTCTTTCCAGATCAGCCACAACCAGCTTCAAAGAAACCTTTTGATATTGCCGAAGTTCTTCGAGAATATCGTAAAACTAAAAAGGCTCAAGAGAAGAAGGAAAAAGAAAATCAAAGACTTGAAGCTGAACAAAGGAAGCAAGAAGCAGAAAGAAAGAGAAAAGAAAAACAGATTGTACATGAGCCTGAAACTTCTTTGATGTATACAGTACAATCTAACCCTACTTTTTCTGTTCAACGGGAACAAAAGGCAATTGAATCTACTAAAGTATATGAAAATCCTTTATCTTCTATGTTAGAGGATCTTCACCAAGATTCAATTCCTTGTCTTACTACCTCCAAGGCCAATAACAATTCAGATCAGTCTCAAATTTCTGACACTGAGGAAAAAGGCTCTATAGATATTTCAGAATCTTCCGAATTTGAATATGAATCCCCAGACTCGGTTGAATTTTCTGATGAAAATAAGGAAGACAATCCTCTTATTTTAATGAATTCTGTTGTTGTTGATGAACCTGAGGATGAGGAAGAGGGAGAAGATGAAACATCAACCAATAGGCCTTCAAGACAAGAATTCCCAAAAGCAAAAGGAGTACAATTATTTTCAATTGATGATATTCCTGCTGGAAAATGGGAGGCAAAATTCCAAGAATTTCATGCTTGGATGATTGCTCAAAATCTTCATGAAGAATCTCATTTTGAAATCCTATCCACATTTACTGCTCATTTTCAGGAATTCTCAAAGATTGGTGGACTAGCCTTGGAGATGCTGATAAAATGACTTTCCTGACCAGACAAGATTTTTCTGAGAATATAAAATCCTACACCTGATGTTTATAGGAGATGTCAAACAAAGCCGGGAAACCAAGAGAAAAAAGTTTTTCCAAATGAAATGTTTATCTTATGATCGGAAAGATATAAATAAACATTTCAAAAGAATGACTAAGCTTTTTTATATTCTTGGTGCAGATATAAATCTCAAGCAGGCATTCATTAGTTGACTACCAAAATCACTTGCAGAAGGTGCCGGGATATATATCCATAATAAGTATGGATCTATCCTCAATCTCACAACCGGATAGATGAGACAGGCAGTGTTGTTAGCCCTTGATGATTTATGTCATAACAGAAAGGTTATTCGGGAATATCTTAAAGGAGATGTTTGTCTTGATCAAGCTTGCAAAAAGCCTGAGCTTATTATCAAAGGAAAATGCAAGGCTTGCGGACCCTTCAAGAAAAGAAGAAAGTTTAAGAAATTCAAGACATTCAGCAAAGGTTATAAACAGTTATCCAAAAGACCTTTTAGAAAGAGATGGAGATTTTTCAAAAGAAGAAATAAACAGTTCAGAGGAAAGAAAGGAACCAAATGTTTTGTCTGTGGAAAGCCTGGACATTTTGCAAACAATTGTCCTCAAAACCAGAAGGGAGTACATCTTATTTCAGAAATTCAACAAGAATTTGATTTTCAATTCTCTGATTTAGAATCAGAATTTTCTGAACAAGAGGAACAAACTGATTCTACTCTTTTGGCTTTACAGGTACCAGAAATCCTTATGGCAAGACCTAAGGAGAATGGGAAAAGGCCCATATATCCTCAAGCGCTTGTTCATCTCCTCATGGACAAGTACTCTACGCCTATTCCATTAATTGCATTTTTTGATACTGGTGCTTCTTTATCTATTATGAAAAAAGATGTTTTACCTCACCAATTCTGGACCTCCTATGAAAGAGAATTCACAGGAGCTGATGGGAAATCTTTTTACACGAAATTTATTACAAAGGATCCCATTACTCTTAAAATTCTTCCAGACAGTTTTATTACTACCCAGTTCTTAGGAGCAAATCTTGATTCTGGAAAAGATCTTTTACTTGGGTTTGATGTTTATAGGGAAGATAAATTTTTTATTACAGCTAGAGGGATAAGATCAAAAAAGTTTTTTAAATCTTTCATAGAAATCCCTAATCTTTATTTGATAGAGGATGAAACCACTATTTCTTTAGAAGACAGACTCAAGAAATTTCAATAGAAAATTATCAAGGAGTCATGCGCTTCTAATCATCAGGAGTTTTTATGAAAATGTTATCACCCATTATGGGAAAATTCTGATTTTTATATCCATCTTCCTTTTCAAAAGAATGAGGATATAAATCCCACAAAAGCAAGTCATTCTGGAATGAATCCTGAAGATACCAAACTTGCTGAGCAAGAATGCCAAGAACTCCTGCACCATGGTTTGATTGAAATATCTGATTCTCAATGGGCATGTCAAGCTTTCTATGTCAATAAGAGATCAGAACAGGTAAGAGGGAAAATAAGGTTGGTAATTAATTATCAACCCCTCAACATTTTCCTGCTTGATGATAAATTTCCTATTCCAAACAGATTCACACTTTTCTCTCAAATTGCGAAAGCAAAATGGTTTTCCAAATTTGATTTGAAATCTGGATTTTGGCAATTGGGAATTTATCCTAAAGATAGGTACAAAACTGGCTTTTGTATTCCAAATCATCATTATCAATGGAAGGTGAAGCCTTTTGGTCTTAAGACAGCACCATCACTTTTTCAAAAAGCCATGATAAAGATTTTCCAACCTATCTTACATACTGCACTGATCTATATTGATGACATCCTTCTTTTCAGCCATTCTTTGGACGAACATATCAAATTGCTTCAACAATTTCATAATCTTGTAAAGCAATATGGTATAATGATTTCTGAAAAGAAAATGATTTTGGCAACAAAAGAAAATTCATTTTTAGGGATGAAAATTTCTAATGGAACTTGTACCCCTGAACAACATGTTGGACAATCTGTTAAAGATTTTCCAGAAGCAAATTTGACAAAACAACAGGTACAACAATTTCTTGGTGTTGTCAATTATGTGAGGGAATTTATTCCCAAGGTCTCAAAGCATATTAGTCCTTTGTCTAAAATGCTCAAAAAAGATCCTCCTTCTTGGGGAATATCTCAAACAAAAGCAGTCCAGCAACTGAAGGAAACTCTCTTGAAGCTTCCTACTTTGTTCATTCCCTCCACAGGAAAAAATATTTTGCAAACAGATGCCAGTGACAGATACTGGGGAGCCATTTTACTTGAAGAAGATCTTATTGGAAAAAGGCATTGTTGTGGTTTTGCCAATGGAAGATTCAAAGTCTCTGAACAACATTATCATTCCACTTTCAAGGAGATACTTGCAGTAAGAAATAGAATAAAGAAATTCTCTTTCTTCCTTATTTCTCAACACTTCTTGGTTGAAATGGATATGGGATCATTTCCTAAAATGTTGCATTTTAAGCAAAAAACCATTCCACATCCACAACTCCTTCGTTGGGCAGCATGGTTTTCTCAATATTCCTTTGATGTTAAACACATAAACGGAAAAACAAATCTTGTTGCTGACTGTTTCTCTAGAAAGGAACCTTTACCTCAACAAGTTCAACCTTCAAAATCTTTACCTTGTTTCATGTTTACCCCAGTTCAAGATCATCCTCCAGATATTTATGAGATACCGTACCCATGGGAAAAGGAAAATATTGAAAGAATTAGAAACCATTATGAGCTTGAATTATTCCGCTCGTATGGTGGATCCATACTCAGTCCCTTTGGTACAAATCTTGAATACCCATTCTGTCAAATCTTCATTGCCAGTCCTACTGAATTTCCAAAAGAATTATAATGGTATTTTTGGTGTCTGTGTCACCAATATCATATTTTAGTGGAATTTCAAAGTTCATTTTTCAATAGACCATTGGTTCAACATCTTAAACAATTTCTTCAATGGTTTAAACCTTTGTCTTATTGGAAAGATCTGTTTGCCACAAATCCAAACCATGTCCTACTTCATTTTCATCGTCCCTGTCACCTCATAAATAACCAAATCCAAGCCATATCAAATGCAGTTATTTATAGAGAATTATCTCATACTATTTTAGACCAAGAAGTTGAGTATGGAGAAGTTCAGAGATATATATTCCAAGAAAACAGATGCATTCCTTTAGAAATTTGGCCAGGACCATGTCGATCATGGAATTATCAAAGTACTCATCCTTACTGGACTCAAATCTGCAAGGCTAAAAAGGAATGGGTTGATAAGATGAACTCATCAGAATTCCAAGATTCTCAAATGCCTAACAGTGTTCCTCAGGACTCAGAACCATCTCAGGAGGTAGGATCTTCCTACAGATACCGACCCGAATGGAAAAGCATTGAAAACAAACGGAAGAATAAAAGAAGCCATGATGATTGAATTGAACAAATGAATATCACTGATCCAGATTCTACTCCTTCTGACACCCCTGATGAAGATTGGACCATTTAAAGAAAGAACCCATAAGGTCCCACATGTTTGCTATATGCCGACCATCGGCCATGTCAATTATGAAAGGCTAAGTTACTGTTTTAAAGAGTCAATTGTCTGTTCAAAATCCCGAAGAGTCATTTACCCTTTGGCGTCTATAAAAAGTTGTCCTTAGATGTTTTTGAAGAGTCAAGTTGTCCTTAGACATTTAGAAAGGTTATTTGTCCTTTCAAACATCTAAAAGTCACTTTGTAATCTATAAATAGATGAGTCTCCTCAGTTGGAAGGATCATAGAGGAAAATCAATAAAATTTTCAGAGTGTTTTATCTAGATGGAAGGCTAAAGTTCATTAGTTTTCTCCCAAGAGAAAGCCGAGATCCTTATAGCTGCATGAGGTTCTAATCCTGTGATAACAGTCCCTTGAACTGTGAAAAGCCCAGGAGAGAGTGGTTGATGTATGTTCGGGAATACTTTCAGGGATTCAGAACCTTACTCTGGACACAAAGAGGCCATGATGCTATTTGGGTGATAGTGGATAGACTGACTAAATCGGCTCATTTTCTGCCGATCAATATGAAATACCCATTGGAGAAGTTAGCTAAGTTGTACTTGGATGAGATTATCAGGTTACATGGAATACCTGTAAGCATTGTGTCCAATAGAGATCCAAGATTTGTTTCGAGGTTCTGGCAAAAGATGCAAGAGGTGTTGGGGACTAAATTGAATTTTAGTACTACTTACCATCCCCAGACCGATGGACAGTCTGAGAGGACGATTCAAACCCTTGAGGATATGTTGAGGACTTGTATTTTGGATTTTGGGGAGAGTTGGAGTAAATTTTTAACACTGGTAGAATTTGCATATAACAATAGCTTTCACTCTTCTATTCAAATGGCTCCATACGAAGCACTTTATGGTTGGAAGTGTAGATCTCCGATTTGTTGGGATGAAGTAGGTGAATGAAGAATCTTAGACCCGACTACAGTGCCTTGGATTGAGGAAGCTAATGAGAAATTGAAGTTAGTACGCCAGAGAATTCAGACCGCACAGAGTCGTCAAAAGAGTTATGCAGATAATCGGAAGAAGGACTTAGAATTTGCGGTTGGAGATCTCGTATTTCTCAAGATGACACCTCTAAAAGCAAGTTTAATGTCTGAGAAGGGAAAGAAGTTACAACCAAAGTTTGTAGGGCCTTATAAGGTTGTTTAACGCGTGGGGAATGTAGTATATAAGTTGGAATTGCCACCGAATCTGTCTCAAATTCACAACGGGTTCCACGTGTCTATGCTTAAGAAGTACCATCCAAACCCTTCTCATATTTTGCAATCGGAAAGTATTGAAATTGATGAGACTTTGACCTATGAGGAGAAACCGGTAAAGCTTCTGGATCGTAGGATGAAAGAATTGAGGAATAAACGGATACCGCTGGTAAAAGTTCTTTGGAGGAACCACGGGCTAGAGGAAGCGACTTGAGAAGTCGAAGAAGCAATTCGAGGAAAGTATCCAGACCTATTAGCCAATCAAGGTAAATTTCGAGAACGAAATTCTCTTAAGGGGGAGAGGATGCGAGGACTCGGAAAATTTGTTTATTTTAAACTCCTAAATCTAGCTCATTTAATTATTTATTTGGCCAATTGCCCCGAATATTATTTTCTAACCTTTTTAGACCTAATTATATGGATCTATAGCATAATTATATTTTTAAAGTGACTTGTTTCAAAATTTAATTTTTGGAAGCTTGTTAAGTGAGAATAATGAATGCGCGTTTGGAAGCAATAACCGATTTGGGAGTGCAATGAGCCTGGAAAATTGGAGACTTGTTCATTAGTCTCAAAATAGGTGTTTTTATGTTTAAGTGTTCAAGTGTTAGATAGTTATACTATCGTTATAAGAATTTAATGAAAATTCCACTTTATCGCGCACAAATCGGAAGTACACGTTTTTACGCGCGCGATTAATTGAGGGACTTTAGACCTTTATTTTTAGACCATTAAGAGTGAATAATAATAGTAGGAATGTAAGTGCATTAGAGGTTTAGTGCACTAGTGCAATAAACTCGAGAGGAATCGAGCACAAAAAACACGAGTGCGCGCGCGGGGAGAGAGTTGACTTTTGCACAATTTAGAGCCATACATTTTAGCTTCTCTTGGAAGCTTCATTTGCAGTCAAACACTCTCTCTCTCTCTCTCTCATTCCAGCCGGCCACCAAGTAGAATAAAACAACCAAAGCTCTTCAATTTTCCTGCACCATTTCATCACTAAATTTCCACCAAATCACCTCGAACTTTAACCACACTTTGCAATCTACTTGGAGAGCAACTCAAGCTATAAAAGAGCTTCAAATCCACGATTTTTCTTGAGCAAGGAGGACTGAAATTTCTGCCTTAACCATCTAAGAAAGTAAGTGACGATCAACCTTGCAAATCTTGACTTTTGGAAGTTGTTTAGCACTTATGAGTTCATAATTTCTTATGGGTAGTTTTAAATTGTTGGAAAATTGGTGAGTGGACTCTATGAACTCCCACTATGGTTTGATGGACTGATTTTGTGAGTTTTGATGTTAATAATGTTGGATTAGTGCTTAAATTAGTAGAAATGAGTGATATTATGGATGAAAGTTTAAAGGAAGTGAAGGGGTGAATTTTTTCATTTCTGCCCCTGTGAATGCCGTGACCTTTAGAGAAATTTTTTTTGAAATTCTATTTACTTTTTTATGATGTATATATGTTGTATGGGTTGTGTGGAAGGTTTCCACAAAAAATTACGTGATTTGGTTGGTCAAATGTGGTGATTTCGAAAGTTCATTCAAAACTGGAATTTTTCTCGTATTGCACTGGCAGTGTTTTTCAAACAGCTATAACTTTTTGTTCCGACGTTGAAATCGAGTGCCGTTTGTGGCACTAGAAACCAAACATTCCCAGTTTTCTAACAGTATAAAATTCACACACTGATTCCACCTGAGTAATCCATACCAATCATTTGAACGTGACTGTCCTGTTTAGCTAATTCACTGGAAGCTCTGTTTTGAGTAGCGAATTGATGCTCAAATGTGAGCTAGTTGTGGACAGATTTTGACAAAGATTTCTTCTGAGAAATTGTAGATTTATGAATATAGATTTCAACGCCACCAACCATAATCAATTCCAAGTTGAATTGAGTGAGTTGTGGCCGAAGTTCGAAACTGATTCAGGGATTGAAAACCCTCTTTTGGCTAGTTGATGCCTTAACCTTGATTGGGACTTGTTGTTTCTAAATTCTTGGTGCTAATCACCTACCAAACACATCTTGGATGCTTCTTAGACAATGTCTATACAAATGAACCATATTTAAGATGTTTTCGTTCGCCAAACGTTTGTGAAAAGGAAAACTCAAGTACAAGGCAGATTTGCCTTAGAAATTTGGAAACTTTAGTGATTTGGTTAACCAACTTTGCATACGTATTTTTTTATGAAATTTGACATAGGAATAGAACTTATATGGTAGTGTAATCATACCAAATTTGGTATCATTCTGAGTCCATTTCGATGTTCAACCAAAGACCCAACGTTCGTGAATTAAATCTGGAATTTGGCCTAACGGTCTCATTTTTCAGTAACTTTGAGCCCCCATATCTTGGTGTTCAAAACTCCAATTCTTGTTCCACTTATTTTGTTTTAAACTTTGATTGTATCTCTATGTGAGTTTCAAATTTAAGAGGCTAGTTCAAATTCTGTGAATTTTGCCGAATTTCCAAAGTTGGCCAAAAACCAACCCCGAAATTGCCTTGATAGCCTAAAACAGTAACTTTGAGCCAAATTTTGAATGTCTTCCATTTGGAATCATGGAGAAGTGTCTTCTAGGAACTTTTAGTACTTTGAAAGAAGTTTCCAACGGTACCAAGTTTTCCAATTTTGGACTTGTAGAGAGTGAGATACGATTTTTCAAAGATCTCATATCAAAGCTGAAATTTTTGAAATTTAAGGAAATGGAGTTTTTCGAATTCTCCTTTTCCCTTCGATATCACCTGATCATTTTACAATTTAATTTAGAGATGAAAACCAGATTTCTCTTGTGCTTTAAAACCCCACTTTTGAGCCTTTATTTACGAGTAAATAGGGCTAATTTTCATGAGATTTTCTTAGATTGTACTCAAGTACAATCTTCTTCGATAATTGGGGTTATGAGTGATAGATTATTATTAATTTCTCAGGCACTCAAGAGGACCTTCAAGAGGATCTTACAGGAGACGCCTAACTTATCGCTTGTACTTGCTACTTGAATCACTCGGTGAGTGTCAAGTGGGTGAAAACGTGTTAATTGCTTTGATAATAGAATATTTTGAAAATGCTGTGTCGAGTGTGTACTTTATCACACTCGTTCTCATTTAAGTGAAGTGTACTTGAATTTCATGACATGAAATACTTGAATTGTTTGAAGTGACTTGTTAAGTGAATTTAAGTAAAGTGTTTAAATGATTAATTATGCTATGGTTGCATAAGTCGATGGGAGTGAATCTCCTCGACTCTTAAGTGTCAAGTAGGGGAAGCCCAAATCTCACTGGTTAACCTTGGACTCGAGCCGGCATAGGTTTGGTCGGGCTCCTTGGCGAACCATGAGAAAATAAAAGCTTGACCTATTAAGAGGTTTTGCTTGGCATACTCGAGCAGTATCGCCTCAAACAAAAGACAGGCGGGCCCGATACAGGGGTATGTAAGGTGAAAGGGGACATGATAAGTGAAGTTTTACGGACTAAACCTACCCGATTAACGGAGTGTCAACTCGTGGAGGTTCGTGATCGTGCAAGTGGAAAATAGCTCCTGAGAGCTCCTATATCCTTGAATTGTTTCTGTTTACTTTTCTCACTTGAATCATTATTTATTGAAATATTATTGCTCTACTTGTTAAATTGGGATTGTTATTTGAACAACGTGCCTGCATGTGTGTTCTTGGCCTCACGGGCGTTTTGCTCAACCTGTAGTTTGTTTTCCTTAATAGGAAAGGATCAGAAGTGAACCTCGGAGAAATCCCTTTTGAATGTACTTTTGTATTAGGGTTTTCAATGTACTTGGCTAGACTCTAGAATATTGCATATTTTGGGATTTGAGGTAACCTTTGTGAACTTGATGTAAGGATTGGATACTTGATATATTTTGGAACTTGTGATGTAAGTTTGAATGTTATTTATGGGAGTGACCTTCCTTTCTTACTTATATTATCGTGATGGCTGGGATTTCATTAAGCTTGAACGGGATTTGTCTTGAGTCCTGGCGAGAGCTGGACAGGCGTCCCGCGGATACCCTTTGGTTCGCCTTAGGGAGAAGTGGGGGTGTCACATGAAATACTTGACATACTGAGCTTACTTGACTTGATCTTGGATAGGTGAATGTATGCTTATTTGCTGTGAGGACCCGAATTTTTCTCACTTATAATTCTAATTTTATGGCTTATTTAAATATTTATTCACCCGTTTTCTCTGAATATTTTATTTCAACTATTTTAAATTCATTTATATGGAATAATGTCCCAATTATATTTTTAAACCGTCTCGTTAGTAAATTTAATTTTCTAGGGCTCGTTTAGTGAAAAATAGCGAGTATACCTTTTTTGAGACTACATTCGATCCGAGAGTGTAATAATCTTGGAGAATTGAGGGCTCATGTTTTATTTCTAAAATGGTTATTTTATAATTAATTACATTAGTAGTAGTTAATTATAAAATCGTTATATAAATTTCCCGTAAATTTCGCCTTCTTGCGCGTGAATTGGAATTTCGCATATATAGAGTTGGAATGGTTAAACGGAGACTTAAGAAACTTATACTAGACTACTGAGAGTGAATAATTATAGTGTTAAAGGAAGTGCATTAGAGGTTTAGTGCACAAGTTAAATAAATCCGAAAGGAAACGGGCACGAAACGCGCGCGTACGCATACAACTACCAAGCTTCCCCAAGAAGCTTCACCATCAGGAAACCCTCATCTCTCTCATCTCTTACCTCTCATTTTCGTCCAGCCACCAAGAAGGAACAAAGGGAAGGAAAAACTTCATCTTCTAGCTTCCATTTCACTCCCAAAACCTTCACAAATCATCACACAACTTCCACTTCACTTGGAGAGCAACTTCAGCTGAGGGAAAGGCATCATCATGCTGGTTTTTCTTGGGTCTTGGAGGTGTAAAATTTCTGGTTTCATCTCAAAACTAGGAGGTAATCATCTAATCTTCTAGTCTTGGTTTTAGTGGATGGATCTTTGATATGAAGCTTGTAGCTTCATGTGGGTGTTGTTATTTGGATGGAAATTTTGTGTGTGGGCTCTATGAACTCCCACTATGGCTTGATGGACTGATTTGTTGTGTTTTGATGTTATTAATGTTGGATTAGTGTTTAATCTAGTGGAAATAGGTTGCATTGTTGAAGGAAAACTCAAAGGAAGTGATGAGGGAATTTTTCCATTTCTGCCCCTGTACATGCCGTGGCCCTTAGAGCAAATTTTTGTGGTTCTAATGACTTGTTTATGATGTATACATGTTACGTTGGTTGTGTAGAAAGTTTCATCAAAAAATTTTGTGATTTGGATGGGTAGATGTTGAGTTTTCGAAAGTCCAGTAAAACTGGAATTTTTCCCGAAACTGCTTTGGCAGTGTTTTTCAAACAGCTATAACTTTTTGCTCCGATGTCAAAATCGAGTGCTGTTTGTGGTACTGGAAACTAGACATTCCCAGCTTTCCAATGGTATAAAATTTACATTCTGATTCCACCTGAGTAGTCCATACCAATCGTTTGAACATGACTGTCCTGTTTCACGTCTACACTGGGAGCTCTGTTTTGAGCAGCGAATTGATGCTCAAATATGAGGTATCTGTGGACAGATTTTGAAAATTATTTCTTCTAATAAATTGTAGACTTATGAATACATTTTTTAACGCCACCAACCACGCTCAATTCTGAGTTGAATTGAGTGAATTATGGCCAAATTACAGACCTACATCATTGCTTGAAAACCCTCATTTTGGACTGATCAATGGCCTATGTCGTTTGGGACTTGTTATTTTGAAAATTTTGGTGTCAATCACTTACCAAATGTATATTAGATGTTTCTCAGACTTTTACTTCATAAATGGACCAGATTTGAATCGTTTTCATTGAGCAAACTGTTTGAAAGAGAAGAAGAAAGCAAAAGACAGATTGGTCTTGAGATTTTCTTGAACTTTGGTAGTTTAGTAAACTACCTTCCCATGTGAATTTTAAAGTGAAATTTGATAGAGGAGTAGTCCTCATATGGAAGTAGAATTGTACCAATTTTGGTGTCCATCCAAGACCATTTCGATATACAAATGATGTGCCAAAGTTTGCTATTCAAATCTGGAAAACTCTTCCTTTCTCTCGGCCGAATGGTCCAACTTGTTTGGAATGTTTTGTTTCAAAAACTTTGATGTCAATTGCCTCTAAATTACTCATTGGATGTTTATGGAACATTGGTTTCAACATTTGAGTTAATTAAGGTTGATTTGTGTGAGACAAAACTTTTAAAAGGAAAGAGAAACTTGAGTTGGCAGAATTGCTTTGAAAGTTTCACAAACTTCAGTAGTTTTGTTAACTGCCTTTCCACGTGAATTTTTGCGTGAAATTTGTTAGAGATATATTTCACATATGGAAGATTTAGTGTACCAAATTTGGTGTATTTTCAATGCTAACTCAATGACCAAATATTGCCCCGAATCTGCTCTTCAAATCTGGAAAATTGGCCAACAATCTTCATTTTTAACCAAATTTGAGCTGCTATATCTTGACGCTCAAAACTCCGATTTTAGTTCTGTTTCTTGTGTTTTAACTTTGATTGTATCTCCAATTGAGTTCCAAATTTCGGAGGCTAGTTCACATTGTGTGAATATTGCCGAATTTCCAAACTTTGCCGAAAATTAACCCAAATCTGTCTTGGTGTATTTTCACCGCGAACTCAAAATGACCATATCTGGAATTAAAGGCAGTCTTCGGTATATCCTCTTGCCTAATTCGTAACTGGTAGTAACCTTGCTCAAGTCCAACTTAGAGAAAACTACTGCTCCTTGTAGTTGGTCAAACAATTCATCAATGTGTGGCAAAGGATATTTATTTTTCACCGTAACATCATTTAGGCCACGATAGTCAATGCACAGTCTTAAACTACCGTCCTTCTTCTTAACAAATAACACAGGCGCTCCCCACGGTGACTCACTTTCTCGAATAAACCCTCGCTCTAACAGATCTTGTAACTGCAGTTTCAATTCCTTAAGTTCGGCGGGGGCCATTCGGTATGGCATTTTTGCAATGGGAGCAGTTCCAGGCACTAAATCGATCTTAAATTCTATTTCCCACTCTGGTGGCATCGATTTCAACTCATCGGGAAAGACATCAGGAAATTCATTCACTACTAAAACATCCTCCAGTTTCACTTTATCTCCAGGAGTATTAATTAAGAAGGCTAAGTAGCCTTGCGCCCCTTTACTCAACAACTTTCTGGCTCGAATTCCCGAAACAAGCGCAGACGAGGCTAACCTACCTCTCACATCCAACCTTAAAGTTGCCTCTCCGGGTATCGAGAATTCCACCACCTTAGTTTTACAGTTCAATTGGGCGTTATAACGGGCCAACAAATCCATGCCTATAATCACATCGTACCCCTTAAGATTTAAACTTATCAAGTCTCCCACTAACTTCCGTTCTCCTACCCAAATCTCGCAATTTTTATAAACCATATTGGTAATTAGGCTTTGATCCCCAGTAGGTGTTTTAACTTCTAAGTCATATGGCAATTTAACAGGGTTCACAGCAATACCACACATAAAGGCAGGATTCACAAAAGAATGGGTTGCCCCAGGGTCAATCAAAAGCTTAGCTAAGCGGTGGAATACAGGGATCGTACCTTCCACTACTTCTGAGGAATCCGGAACTCGCTGGTGGTCCAAAGCAAAAACCCTAGCAGAGGTTTTAGGTCGACTTGCGCTGGCGGTAGGTTGCTTAGGGTTTGACTTTTCCGAATGGGTACCCCCGTTCCCGTCACGATTTTAACAGGACAAGTGGCAATCTGGTGTTTGGAACTTCCACAAACAAGGCACTTCCTCATTTTTTTCCAACAATTATTCTCGGTGTGGTTTGGCTTACCACAATATCCGCAGCTTGCACGTGTGGTGGGTGCAGGAACTCCTTGGGAGACAGTCCTCTGTTGTCCCTGTCCCCTTCCACTTTGAGCTCCTCTAGATGGAGCTCCTCCTCTTGGTTTCCCCGCAGTTTGGGCTCCACTCGCACCCCTTCCAAACTTCGGAGGTGGCACATTCTGATCACCTGCCAAGAGTACTACTAGATGCACCACGCCTCTTAGCCTGAAAGGTTCGAACTTGAAATCGGGCCCGCTCCACTCGTTGAGCCTTTTCAAGCGCACCTTTAAAAGTATCAATTTGAGCGGCAGCTAAATCCTTTTGGATTTCCACATTCAAACCTTGTATAAACCGCCTTATGCGCTTTTGTTCACTCACTACCAATTCCGGAGCAAACTTAGAAAGTCGGGTGAACTGGGTCTCATACTCTGCCACACTTGAAGTGTCTTGGCGCAGTTTAATAAACTCATCCTCCCTTTTCTCCTGGATTAAGGGTGGAAGGAATTTCTCATTGAATTCCCTAGTGAAGTTTAACCAGGTACGTGGGGTTTGCTCCCTTTCCCACTTGGCCCTTACTACGTTCCACCAGGAAAGGGCCGCGCCTTCCAGCTGGAAAACGGTGAAGGTAACTTGCCTCTCTTCAGTGTAATGCAACGCGGCGAATATATCCTCCATTCGCTCGAACCAATTCTCGGCAACTTCAGGTTCAGGTCCTCCAAGAAATTTTGAAGGAGCAAACTTTTGGAACCGCTCCAGGGCCCTATCCTCGCCTACTTCAGGGTCCCTTTGTTGGTTACCAGGTACTTGACCCTGCTGGTCAACCAAACGGGCCAGTAAATCAATCATTCGATTAATAGCTGTTGCTACTTGGTCCCCTCCATCACCTCGGGGTCCCTGGTTTTGATTCGCCACCGAACTTTGTTCCTCCCCTTGGTCTTGGACTTGCCTGGATTCTCGTCCACGGCCCCGAGTACGTCTTTGTCTAGTCTCCATTATTACTCACTGGCCTAGTGCCCACGTATGATAACTAACAGGGTAAGAAAATATGGTATACAATAGATGCTTATATATATTGAAAAGTCAACTAAGAAATGGAAATCGGAATCGCGATAAGCAAGTGAAATGCACAGCAGTTAAGATCAATGTCGACATAAAGTCAAAGTCAAGGTCAAAGTCACAGTCAAAAGTCAGCAGTCAACAGTCAACAGTCAAAGATCAAGGTCAACAGTCAAGGTATTATACATTAAAAGGCTCATAGCAGTCATTTACAAGGTAACAGGACCAAAATAGCAAGTACGAGCCCCCCAAAAGTACAGATATAGTCATATCAAGCAAAACCTAACACAAGTAGTCAAAAGAAAGCTATACAACCACCGAGTCACCACATCCCCTAAAGTTGTAGCCTAAGGGTAAAGACTTAGTCCGTCGTAGGACTAGTGGACCCACCAGACTGGGCGGGTTCATCTCCGAGCTCGCCTCCTATATAAGAAGCTTCATCACTCTCCTCTCCAAGGAATTCATCACAAATGTTCAAGACCGATTCAGCTATAACCCTCACTTTCGTGGCCCTCTTTACCATGCGCTCTTGCGTTTCTCCAAGTTGTGCACATAAGTCATCAACCCTCTCGTGGCCTTTAACCACATCGTACTCAAGCTCCTTAATTCGAGCGGCTTGCCTCTTATTGGCTTCCCTTAGTTGGTTCACTTCGGCTTCAAGCCTAGCATTATCCCTTGCAAGCTCCTTACGCTCTTTTACCATAGCCAATACTACTTCATTAGGGTAGGCATAAGTATGGCGGCACTCGCAACGCCAATAGCGATTTGACGGGCTCCAATCAACTCTAGCTCCTCCAGACCGGATTTGATACTTAATCATGGGGAGTACTCCACGGGGCTGCTCACCAACTGGACGATCACTATGGCCACTATGTCCGTCCATCCTACACCAAAGTGTAGATAAACTTTAGCACTCTTAAGGGAAATAATCAAATATAATCCTCAAGTCAGAAATTTCTAACTCGCCCAGGCGAATTCAAACCTAGGCTCTCATACCAACTGTGACAGTCCCACCTCTCCCTAGGGCGAACTCTAGGATATCAGCGGACTGCCTGCCCAGCTCTCGCCGGGGCTCAGTCGATCAAAGAACTAGCAACTCAAAATAACTGGTGAAGTAACTTCAAATTAAAATCATACAAACCTTAATGGCACATAATCGTCAAGCCAACTTTCCAAACTTCAAACGGCAAGCTAAAAGTCACACTTACCACTCCATACTACAATTACATAACATAAGTCGAACTTATGAATTCAAGCTTACAAAAGTCAAAAGTAAAGTTGTCTTAACAAAAGGTTACAAGTTCAAGCAAAATAAAGCTAAGAAAGCTCTCGGCCGTTAGTCCATCCCCGATCTGTTAAGGAAAACAAAGGGAGTGGGGTGAGCTAAAGCTCAGTGAGGTTCCAAGTAAAGCAAGTAAACACATAACCAAATTAAGGCATAAAATAACCAAATAAATACCGTATGATACAATAACAATTTAATCATAGTTCAATTCAAGGATATGGGTGGCTTTCAAAAGCCAAAATCCCCTTGAGCTTGATCATAAATGTCTCTGTTGACACTCCGTCAACACTTGTATACACAGAATATCAAGTCCGTAGAACACCACTTTCACCTGTCTCCGTCCACCAGTCAACCCCCACCGGGCCCGCACTCCATAAACAATAGTTAGGTAATACTCGAGTATACCGATTTCAGGGTACAGTAAACAGTCCTCAAGGTTTATCTGCCTTCTCGACCAAACCCTTGCTGGCTCGATAGAACCGACTCACCTATGAGGTTGGGTACCCAAACAGTAGTAGTAGTTGATGGGATATCACCCAAACAACTCAAGTACAGTCACATATAGAGAATTCACATTTCATAATAGCAGTATACAGAGCCTCAGTGGAAAGTGAGGGAGCACGAGTGCGATAAAGTACACACTCGCCTCTATTTTTATCAAATCAGGGTTTGGCTCAAACAGTCGTAAATCAAGTATTCAGATATTTCACATAAGCAGGTAGCAGGTAGTGGAACACTCACCTGTCAAGCAAAGCAGTAGTCAACGTCAAGTTTCACAGTTACGACCACCTTCGTTTCGCACCCCTAGGGCAACGAGTGAAAATTGTTAACCATTAGGTTCATGCCTTACTAAGTTAGGCTCATTAAGAGACCAAGTGAGTAGTCTAAGCTACTTAATCCATCACACAAATAAGGTCCAAACCATGGTAAAATTTCATGAGAAAACAAGTTTAATAAGTGCATGAAAGTTCGGCAAAAGAAATGTTTCATTCAAGCTTAAAGGTTTCTTCTCGGGTTGAACAGTCTTGCCCTGGCAGTCTTAGGAAAACGGTCATAACTCACTGTAGAAAAGTCGGAATTAGGTGCCGTCAGTGGCGTTGGAAACTAGACTCGAAGGTCTTTCCAATGGTACCTAACTCACAGCGTGGTTAATCCCCTATAGACAACAGTAACTCAGAAAATGTGGCTGTTTTTCCAACCCTGGATCAGCATTGACCGCATGCTAAACTACTCTAGTTCTAGGTGCTAACTTAATTAGTTTTGATCCAAATTCACTCAAATCATTCCGCAAGTGATCATATACAAGGATTCAAGTCATCTAGGATCAATAGAATTCACAACGTGACACACAAACATGATTTAAGGCAACCACCATGGTCTCATAATTACAAGAATCCAAAACAGTCTACTAATGTTTCAAAATCACCACTTTACTTGCTTCAATTCCATTCCAACTCACTCATAGGCTTAACCAATAGTTAACCTAGTTTATTAGGCTTGATTAGGGCATAATTGAACAACAAAATTGAGTGAAAATCCCTCCTTCAAGAACCGGCCAGCCAAGAACAAAAAACAAACAGCCCACAATCCAACATTTGTTCAACCTTCATCCTTACATGTTTTTCACTCAAATCATCATATCAAGTGGTAGATCTAGCTCAAAAGAGGTTTAAAACATAATAATACCTTATAAACAAGCATGAACAAGATTCAAACATTTCATCAAACACTTGGTGTGCATACTAAGAAGCTTAACTACCACTTGTTTAATTCAATAGACTAACCCCAAATCTCAACCAAATAACTTGTATTTTTGCCATTAACACTTCAAGTGCATGATCTATCATCAAAAACCAAGATTTAAAAAACATATACCTCTCTTGTAGTGAGCTTGAACCACCAAATCAATCCACCAAAGTAAAGCTTCAAGCTTGAATCAAGCACTTAAGGTTGGAGGAAACTCTCTTACTAACTCAAATCTTTCTCTTTTGATTTTTATTCTTGATTTGCTAGGGTAAGAAAGCAAGGTTATGGAGCTCACTCTCTCTCTCTCTTGAGGCTAAGAGGTTCGGCCATCTTAAGAAAAAAAAAGAGCCAAGTTTAGTTTTAATTTTGTCTACTAATCCTTAGTCAAACCAACCCATGGCTAGGGTTTTGCCACATGGTTGTATTCTTGTCCAAACCTTTCTTAACCTTTGACTAATGGTATCTTAACCTTTCCAATTGTACCAATACTTAATTAGCACCTATAATCTCTCACATAAAGTCTCTACCACTAATAAAAGACACTTGGACAAATGCAAGTGGTGCATTAATTAAAATCAGCTTAAGAAAAATGTTTTACTTCAAATAAAAAGAAATGGTGTGTAATGCATGAAAATTATTGTAACACATAGAGAATATAATGTAAGGGATATACTATATGATTTAAATCCAAGGATAAGGATAGGATGAGGCAAATAATTTGGGAAAATTGTGTTTTAAAGTGAGGGTTCTCACAGTCTCTCCCCCTTAAAGAATTTCGTCCTCGAAATTCTCACCTTGATCACTGAATAGTTCAGGGTACTTGTGTGACGCCCCGAAAAAAAATGAGTTTGAGAACCCGAAAATTTTTTAATTTTCTAGTGTTTATTTTATTTAATCGCCCGCCTTTTCTACATTTTCTTTATTAGAAAAATTCCCCAGATAAAGTTTATGAGCAAAGATAGTTTTAAAATGATTTTTCTGGTATCGGTTAGTTTTTGAGAAATTAAGAGCGTATTTTGGACGTGGGACCCGCTAGTGCGGTAAATGCATTATATTTTTAACCACTTGTTGGAATTTTGTATTAAGTGATATTATTTTACAAAGTGTTAAGATATTTGTATTGGAGAGACAAAAGGATAGAGTTGCATTAATGAAGTGACATGTGTCACTTTAAGAGAGGTTGCCACTTATTTGACTTGTTTGACTTTTGACCTTTCTTACTAATTGTTGATTAAATATCTCAAATTTGCCACAAAAATCACCATTTCTTTCTCTTCTTTGGCCGACCAACCTTAAGGAAGAAAGGAAGAGAGCTCTTCACCATTTTAGCTAACATCTAGCTCAAATCATCCAACCCAAGTGCTGAAATTTGTTTCTACTCCATCAAATTCTTCCATTTGGTGCTAGTGAGTGTTTTGGTGAAGTTTGTTTGAGAAGCTAAGGTGTTCTACAACTTCCTCTTTCTTGTTTACTTGGTAAGTGGTGCTTACACTTCCTCTTACACCTAATGATGCTTAAATTGTGCCTAATGGTGGCTATAGTGTTGGAAATTGTGGTTTATTTCTTGGTTTGGGATGAAATGGTGAAGTTTACAATTTATTGGTGAATTTTCTGGTTTAATGTGATCATGATGTTGTGGCCTTGTATGATGATTGGAAATGTTATGTAATGAAGCTAGAAGGTGGAAAAAGTGGACAATTGCAACCAATTTTGGGTTTGGAAGAAATTCTGGAAAATTAGGGTTCTTGAAGCTACATTCTGTCCGAAATTTTAGGTCATATATAGAGGCCGAATTGGCCTTAGCTCAAAACATGAAAGTTGTAGGGAATTACATTTTAGAGGTGCCTACAAAATTTCAGGTCATTTGGAGTAGTGTAGAATGAGATATGTCGTTTTTACTGTTGCTGTTCTGGTTTTACCCGAAATTGAGAACTGCGCCTGTAATTGCCTGTTTTGACTGGAATTGGTTTGGATTTTGAAGTTGGTGTCTTCTGATGAAATGTAGCTTGATGTCTTATCTAACATATGCCTTTGGAATCAATGCATTTGGACCTGTGTAGACTGAGTTGGACGAATTACAGCATTATGTGATTTGGGAACCTGCAATTACGGTTCTGGGTTGGTTTTCTGCATTTTTGAGTTAGTTGTGCTGGGATTTGGACTGAGTGGCCTTCTACATTGTTGTAGACCTGGTTTTTAGCTTCGAAACGGTGGGTCTTGCATCTTCATCCGACCATCGTAGTGCTTTTGGCACCATTACCGCAAAAGGACGTCAAAACTGTTTTCTGGTTTTGAGCAATTGTGGTTAATTGCTATGTGATTGGGTTTGATTGTAGGATGGAAAGGATGAATTTATGGGGAAATGCTGTCCGATTTTTAATAGCGTTGGTTACCTTAAGTTTCATGTGAAAGGCTTGGACTTGAATGATGGAATTGGCTATATTGGACGAGGATTGTGAGCCGTGGAGGTGAGTGACCCTAAACTATTTCCAAAGTTATTTGTGAAATGTTTCTTGCATTATTTATTCGATTGCATCTCATGCGTGCTTGCATGTGAATTCATGATATGATTTTGGCTTCAATGAGTTCTGGAAAGTCTTGTGCTGGACACCAACGTCTCCATTCTGTTTGTGGTTCATGTTCATGGTTATCTGGAGCTCAAAAAGGGGCTTCCTCTCTCTGTTCGTGTGTTATGATCTATTTGAGCGTTGGGTGTTCTAGTGCAATGATTTCACTGGCTCACGAGAGCACTAAACGGACATTTGATCTCTGAATCATGACATCATCGAAATCATCGAAATGCTACATTGTGAAATATATTTGCTTAATGATTTTGCTGGTTACTCGCTGAGCTTCTAGCTCACCCCAAAAATATTTTATTCCCCTCCACAGGGCTCAAGGCGAAGGAAGGACTTATAGTACTTGTGCACGTGATTGGATGGCCTATGTTTTGTACAATTTGGATTTGGAAATCGTTTTATGTATAGTTGAGAATTGTTTCCGCTTCGCTTATGACATGTATTTATTGGAGAATTTGATGTAATATTTGAGGTTTATTCTTGTACTTGTTTGAGGACTGTAGTGATCGACTGAGTCCCGGCGAGAGCTGGGCAGGCGGCCCGCCGAACCCTCTGGTTCGCCTTAGGGGGAGGTGGGGTCGTCACAACTTGGCGCGAATGTCCTCTTCCATTTCCCAAGTAACTTCCTCTACCTCATGATTTCTCCACAAGACTTTTACCAAGGGTATTTCCTTAGTCCTCAATTCCTTCACCTTTCGATCTAAGATTTGCACTGGCCTTTCCTCGTAAGTTAAAGATTCATCAATGTCAATTTCCTCCGATTTTAGTATATGAGTGGGATCTGGGTGATACTTTTTCAACATGGACACGTGAAATACATCATGAACCCTGGATAGACTTGTAGGTAACTCCAATCGATATGCCACGTTTCCAACTCGTTGGAGGATTTTGAATGGTCCTACGTATCTTGGTTGAATCTTCTTTCCTTTTCCCGCCGTGAGACTTCGAAGTGGCGTAACCTTCAAGAATACCTTGTCCCCAACCTCAAACTCCAAGTCCTTTCGTCGATTATCAGCATAACTCTTTTGTCGACTTTGAGCTGTCTGAAGCCTCTAACGTATCACTTTCACTTTCTCATACGCATCCTCGATCCATGGTACTGCAACTGGGTCTAAAAACCTTCTTTCCCCTACTTCATCCCAAAATATTGGTGATCGGCATTTTCTTCCATAAAGAGCTTCATACGGTGCCATTTGTATTGAAGAATGGTAACTATTATTGTATGCAAATTCAACTAGAGCCATGTATTGTCCCCAACTTCCACCAAAATCTAGAATACAGATCCTCAACATGTCTTCAAGTGTCTGAATGGTCCTCTCCGATTGTCCATCAGTTTGGGGATGATAAGTAGTACTAAAGTTCAACTTGGTCCCCAAGGTCCCTTGTAATTGTTGCCAAAAACGAGACACAAATCATGGGTCTCTATCAGAAACAATGCTTACAGGGATCCCATGTAATCTCATAATCTCATCCATGTATAGTTGGGCCAATTTCTCCAAAGAGTATTTCATATTTATAGGTAAGAAATGAGCAGACTTGGTCAACCTGTCTACTATTACCCAAACGGCGTCGTGACCTTTTTGGGTACGGGGTAACCCTGATACGAAATCCATAGTAATATGTTCCCATTTCCACTCAGGGATTTCCAGAGGTTGCAAAAGACCTGAGGGCTTCTGATGTTCAGCTTTCACTTGTTGGCACACCAAACATTTTTGGACAAACTGAGCAATTTCCTTCTTCATCTTATCCCACCAATACAGCCTTTTCAAATCTTGGTACATTTTACTACTTCCAGGATGCACTGTATACTTAGATCGATGTGCCTCTCCCAAAATATGTGCCTCTTCCAAAATATCCCTTTTTATCACTTCATCTTGTGGTACCACTATTCGGTCACGAAATTTCAAGATACCTTCGAAACTCATGTTAAAGTCTTGTAACTCCCCTTTTTGCCCTTTTTCTGTCCACTTTTGTACCATCTGGTCATTCCATTGAGCCTCTATAATTCGGTCCAACAAATCAGATCTTACTGTAATATTGTAGAAAATTACCCTCTGTCGGTCTAATCGCGGGTTCCATTCACTCACTTCCTCCAACAAATTCCATTCCTTAACCATCAATCCAGCTACTTGTACTTGTCGGCTTAAAGCATCCGCTACAACATTGGCCTTGCCTGGGTGGTAGTTAATTGTACAGTCATAATCCTCAAGAAATTCCACCCACTGACGCTGTCTCAAGTTTAACTCCTTCTGAGAGAATAGGTATTTCAAACTCTTGTGGTCGGTATACACCTCAAAAGTCACTCCATACAAGTAATGCCTCCACTTCTTTAATGCAAAAACCACAGCGGCCAATTCTAAATCGTGAGTGGGGTAGTTCCGCTCATGGGGTTTTAATTTCCTAGAGGCATAGGCAATTACATTCCCATTTTGCATTAGAACACATCCTAAACCTTCCCTTGAGGCATCCGTATATACAGTAAAACTATCTCTCCTATTTGGTAAAGCTAAAACAGGTGCCGACTTTAACCGTTTCTTTAACTCCCGAAAACTAGCTTCACACTTAGAATTCCAGACAAATTGGCTATGCTTCTTGGTCAGGTCGGTTAAAGGACCGGCTAATTTGGAGAAATCTTTGATGAATCGACGGTAATACTCGGCTAAACCTAGAAAACTACGGACCTCAGTCGGGGTTTCCGGGCATTTCCACTCAGCTACCGCTTCTACTTTCACTGGATCCACAGAAATTCTATCTTTAGATATTATATGTCCTAGAAAAGAAATTTGCTCCAACCACAACTCACACTTGCTAAACTTGGCATATAACTGATGTTCTCTTAAAGTCTGCAAAACTATCCTCAAATGCCGTTCGTGATCCTCTCGAGTCTTAGAATACACTAAAATATCATCGATAAATACCACAACAAATTGATCCAAGTAGGGTTTAAAGACTCGATGCATTAAGTCCATAAATGCGGCAGGAGCATTCGTTAAACCAAAGGGCATCACCGCGAACTCAAAATGATCATATCTGAAATTAAAGGCAGTCTTCGGTAGATCCTCTTGCCTAATTCGTAACTGGTAGTAACCTTGCCTCAAGTCCAACATAGAGAAACTACTGCTCCTTGCAGTTGGTGAAACAATTCATCAATGTGTGGCAAAGGATATTTATTTTTCATCGTAACATCATTTAGGCCACGATAGTCAATGCACAGTCTTAAACTACCGTCCTTCTTCTTAACAAATAACACAGGCGCTCCCCACGGTGACTCACTTTCTCGAATAAACCCTCGCTCTAACAGATCTTGTAACTGCAGTTTCAATTCCTTAAGTTCGGCGGGGGCCATTCGGTATGGCATTTTTGCAATGGGAGCAGTTCCAGGCACTAAATCGATCTTAAATTCTATTTCCCACTCTGGTGGCATCGATTTCAACTCATCGGGAAAGACATCAGGAAATTCATTCACTACTAAAACATCCTCCAGTTTCACTTTATCTCCAGGAGTATTAATTAAGAAGGCTAAGTAGCCTTGCGCCCCTTTACTCAACAACTTTCTGGCTCGAATTCCCGAAACAAGCGCAGACGAGGCTAACCTACCTCTCACATCCAACCTTAAAGTTGCCTCTCCGGGTATCGAGAATTCCACCACCTTAGTTTTACAGTTCAATTGGGCGTTATAACGGGCCAACAAATCCATGCCTATAATCACATCGTACCCCTTAAGATTTAAACTTATCAAGTCTCCCACTAACTTCCGTTCTCCTACCCAAATCTCGCAATTTTTATAAACCATATTGGTAATTAGGCTTTGATCCCCAGTAGGTGTTTTAACTTCTAAGTCATATGGCAATTTAACAGGGTTCACAGCAATACCACACATAAAGGCAGGATTCACAAAAGAATGGGTTGCCCCAGGGTCAATCAAAAGCTTAGCTAAGCGGTGGAATACAGGGATCGTACCTTCCACTACTTCTGAGGAATCCGGAACTCGCTGGTGGTCCAAAGCAAAAACCCTAGCAGAGGTTTTAGGTCGACTTGCGCTGGCGGTAGGTTGCTTAGGGTTTGACTTTTCCGAATGGGTACCCCCGTTCCCGTCACGATTTTAACAGGACAAGTGGCAATCTGGTGTTTGGAACTTCCACAAACAAGGCACTTCCTCATTTTTTTCCAACAATTATTCTCGGTGTGGTTTGGCTTACCACAATATCCGCAGCTTGCACGTGTGGTGGGTGCAGGAACTCCTTGGGAGACAGTCCTCTGTTGTCCCTGTCCCCTTCCACTTTGAGCTCCTCTAGATGGAGCTCCTCCTCTTGGTTTCCCCGCAGTTTGGGCTCCACTCGCACCCCTTCCAAACTTCGGAGGTGGCACATTCTGATCACCTGCCAAGAGTACTACTAGATGCACCACGCCTCTTAGCCTGAAAGGTTCGAACTTGAAATCGGGCCCGCTCCACTCGTTGAGCCTTTTCAAGCGCACCTTTAAAAGTATCAATTTGAGCGGCAGCTAAATCCTTTTGGATTTCCACATTCAAACCTTGTATAAACCGCCTTATGCGCTTTTGTTCACTCACTACCAATTCCGGAGCAAACTTAGAAAGTCGGGTGAACTGGGTCTCATACTCTGCCACACTTGAAGTGTCTTGGCGCAGTTTAATAAACTCATCCTCCCTTTTCTCCTGGATTAAGGGTGGAAGGAATTTCTCATTGAATTCCCTAGTGAAGTTTAACCAGGTACGTGGGGTTTGCTCCCTTTCCCACTTGGCCCTTACTACGTTCCACCAGGAAAGGGCCGCGCCTTCCAGCTGGAAAACGGTGAAGGTAACTTGCCTCTCTTCAGTGTAATGCAACGCGGCGAATATATCCTCCATTCGCTCGAACCAATTCTCGGCAACTTCAGGTTCAGGTCCTCCAAGAAATTTTGAAGGAGCAAACTTTTGGAACCGCTCCAGGGCCCTATCCTCGCCTACTTCAGGGTCCCTTTGTTGGTTACCAGGTACTTGACCCTGCTGGTCAACCAAACGGGCCAGTAAATCAATCATTCGATTAATAGCTGTTGCTACTTGGTCCCCTCCATCACCTCGGGGTCCCTGGTTTTGATTCGCCACCGAACTTTGTTCCTCCCCTTGGTCTTGGACTTGCCTGGATTCTCGTCCACGGCCCCGAGTACGTCTTTGTCTAGTCTCCATTATTACTCACTGGCCTAGTGCCCACGTATGATAACTAACAGGGTAAGAAAATATGGTATACAATAGATGCTTATATATATTGAAAAGTCAACTAAGAAATGGAAATCGGAATCGCGATAAGCAAGTGAAATGCACAGCAGTTAAGATCAATGTCGACATAAAGTCAAAGTCAAGGTCAAAGTCACAGTCAAAAGTCAGCAGTCAACAGTCAACAGTCAAAGATCAAGGTCAACAGTCAAGGTATTATACATTAAAAGGCTCATAGCAGTCATTTACAAGGTAACAGGACCAAAATAGCAAGTACGAGCCCCCCAAAAGTACAGATATAGTCATATCAAGCAAAACCTAACACAAGTAGTCAAAAGAAAGCTATACAACCACCGAGTCACCACATCCCCTAACCTTCCTATGTACAGAGGTCAAAATCATCCAAAGTTGTAGCCTAAGGGTAAAGACTTAGTCCGTCGTAGGACTAGTGGACCCACCAGACTGGGTGGGTTCATCTCCGAGCTCGCCTCCTATATAAGAAGCTTCATCACTCTCCTCTCCAAGTAATTCATCACAAATGTTCAAGATCGATTCAGCTCTAACCCTCGCTTTCGTGGCCCTCTTTACCATGCGCTCTTGCACTTCTCCAAGTTGTGCACATAAGTCATCAACCCTCTCGTGGCCTTCAACCACATCGTACTCAAGCTCCTTAATTCGAGCGGCTTGCCTCTTATTGGCTTCCCTTAGTTGGTTCACTTCGGCTTCAAGCCTAGCATTATCCCTTGCAAGCTCCTTACGCTCTTTTACCATAGCCAATACTACTTCATTAGGGTAGGCATAAGTATGGCGGCAGTCGCAACGCCAATAGCGATTTGACGGGCTCCAATAAACTCTAGCTCCTCCCGACCGGATTTGATACTTAATCATGGGGAGTACTCCACGGGGGCTCCTCACCAACTGGACGATCACTATGGCCACTATGTCCGTCCATCCTACACAAAAGTGTAGATAAACTTTATTACTCTTAAGGGAAATAATCAAATATAATTCTCAAGTCAGAAATTTCTAACTCGCCCAGGCTAATTCAAACCTAGGCTCTGATACCAACTGTGACAGCCCCACCTCTCCCTAGGGCGAACCCTAGGGTATCAGCGGACTGCCTGTCCCGCTCTAGCTGGGGCTCAGTCGATCAAAGAACTAGCAACTCAAAATAACTGGTGAAGTAACTTCAAATTAAAATCGTACAAACCCTAATGGCACATAACCGTCAAGCCAACTTTCCAAACTTCAAACGGCAAGCTAAAAGTCACACTTATCACTCCATACTACAATTACATAACATAAGTCGAACTTATGAATTCAAGCTTACAAAAGTCAAAAGTAAAGTCGTCTTAACAAAAGGTTACAAGTTCAAGCAAAATAAAGCTAAGAAAGCTCTCAGCCGTTAGTCCATCCCCGATCTGTTAAGGAAAACAAAGGGAGTGGGATGAGCTAAAGCTCAGTGAGGTTCCAAGTAAAGCAAGTAAACACATAACCAAATTAAGGCATAAAATAACCAAATAAATACCGTATGATACAATAACAATTTAATCACAGTTCAATTCAAGGATATGGGTGGCTTTCAAAAGCCAAAATCCCCTTGAGCTTGATCATAAATGTCTCTGTTGACACTCCGTCAACACTTGTATACACAGAATATCAAGTCCGTAGAACACCACTTTCACCTGTCTCCGTCCACCAGTCAACCCCCACCGGGCCCGCACTCCATAAACAATAGTTAGGTAATACTCGAGTATACCGATTTCAGTGTACAGTAAACAGTCCTCAAGGTTTATCGGCCTTCTCGACCAAGCCCTTGCTGGCTCGATAGAACCGACTCACCTATGAGGTTGGGTACCCAAACAGTAGTAGTAGTTGATGGGATATCACCCAAACAACTCAAGTACAGTCACATATAGAGAATTCACATTTCATAATAGCAGTATACAGAGCCTCAGTGGAAAGTGAGGGAGCACGAGTGCGATAAAGTACACACTCGCCTCCATTTTTATCAAATCAGGGTTTGGCTCAAACAGTCGTAAATCAAGTATTCAGATATTTCACATAAGCAGGTAGCAGGTAGTGGAACACTCACCTATCAAGCAAAGCAGTAGTCAACGTCAAGTTTCACAGTTACGACCACCTTCGTTTCTCACCCCTAGGGCAACGAGTGAAAATTGTTAACCATTAGGTTCATGCCTTACTAAGTTAGGCTCATTAAGAGACCAAGTGAGTAGTCTAAGCTACTTAATCCATCACACAAATAAGGTCCAAACCATGTTAAAAGTTCATGAGAAAACAAGTTTAATAAGTGCATGAAAGTTCGGCAAAAGAAAAGTTTCATTCAAGCTTAAAGGTTTCTTCTCGGGTTGAACAGTCTTGCCCTGGCAGTTTTAGGAAAACGGTCATAACTCACTGTAGAAAAGTCAGAATTAGGTGCCGTTAGTGGCGTTGGAAACTAGACTCGAAGTTCTTTCCAACGGTACCAGACTCACAGCGTGGTTCATCCCCTATCAACAACAGTAACTCAGACAAGGTGGCTGTTTTTCCAACCCTGGATCAGCATTGACCGCATGCTAAACTACTCTAGTTCTAGGTGCTAACTTCATTAGTTTTGATCCAAATTCACCCAAATCATTTCTCAAGTGATCATATACAAGGATTCAAGTCATCTAGGATCAATGGAATTCACAACGTGACACACAAACATGATTTAAGGCAACCACAATGGTCTCATAATTACAAGAATCCAAAACAGTCTACTAATGGTTCAAAATCACCACTTTACTTGCTTCAATTCCATTCCAACTCACTCATAGGCTTAACCAATAGTTATCCTAGTTTATTAGGCTTGATTAGGGCATAATTGAACAACAAAATTGAGGGAAAATCCCTCCTTCAAGAACCGGCCAGCCAAGAACAACAAACTAACAGCCCACAATCCAACATTTGTTCAACCTTCATCCTTACATGTTTTTCACTCAAATCATCATATCAAGTGGTAGATCTAGCTCAAAAGAGGTTTAAAACATAATAATACCTTATAAACAAGCATGAACGAGATTCAAACATTTCATCAAACACTTGGTGTGCATACTAAGAAGCTTAACTACCACTTGATTAATTCAAGAGACTAACCCCAAATCTCAACCAAATAACTTGTATTTTTGCCATTAACACTTCAAGTGCATGATCTATCATCAAAAACTAAGATTTAAAGAACATATACCTCTCTTGTAGTGAGCTTGAACCACCAAATCAATCCACCAAAGTAAAGCTTCAAGCTTGAATCAAGCACTTAAGGTTGGAGGAAACTCTCTTACTAACTCAAATCTTTCTCTTTTGATTTTTATTCTTGATTTGCTAGGGTAAGAAAGCAAGGTTATGGAGCTCACTCTCTCTCTCTCTTGAGGCTAAGAGGTTCGGCCATCTTAAGAAAAAAAAAAGAGCCAAGTTTAGTTTTTATTTTGTCTACTAATCCTTAGTCAAACCAACCCATGGCTAGGGTTTTGCCACATGGTTGTATTCTTGTCCAAACCTTTCTTAACCTTTGACTAATGGTATCTTAACCTTTCCTATTGTACCAATACTTAATTAGCACCTATAATCTCTCACATAAAGTCTCTACCACTAATAAAAGACACTTGGACAAATGCAAGTGGTGCATTAATTAAAATCAACTCAAGAAAAATGTTTTACTTCAAATAAAAAGAAATGGTGTGTAATGCATGAAAATTATTGTAACACATAGAGAATATAATGTAAGGGCATATAATATATGATTTAAATCCTAGGATAAGGATAGGATGAGGCAAATAATTTGGGGAAATTGTGTTTTAAAGTGAGGGTTCTCACAGTTTAAATGATTAATTATGCTATGGCTGGATAAGTCGGTTGGAGTGAATCTCCTCGACTCTTAAGTGGTAAAAGTGGGAAATGGCCAATGGCGGCCTATTTAAATGGCAAATATCTTCCAATTAACCGTAATTTCTTACCATTAACCGTTAACCGTAATTACTTACCGTTTACCAACCTACTTGATTACCTACCTACGTGATTACCTGCTTACTTGATTATCTGCTTACTTGATTACTTGACTATTTGATTACTTGATTGTCGTAAATTACAAGTTCATATGAAATTGGCCACCATTTTAAGGCGAATGTGTACTTTATCTCACTCGACGTACTAATAGGATAAATTTTTACCGTTCACCAATTTACTTGATTACGTGTGCATGATGTAAGCTCTAAGCTGAACTGGGCCCTGCCCTTGGTTACTGACCTACTCGAGTCAGGATTGGGCTCGGTCGGGTAGGTTGGAACCCTGGGACACCGTTTTGGTATACTCGAGTACTACCACTGGAGGGATAAGGTGATGGCCAGACAAACCGAGGGGTTCTGAAGTTATAAGGTACAGTTGACCGAAATGGTTCCACTGGAACACCGTATCCTTCAATGTGTGTTTATTTTACATAATGATAATTGTTTCATACTAATGTGCTAACGTGCAACCCATGAGCCATACCTGTGATATGCTCAAATTACTCGTAACATGATAACTGTCTCATGTTAATGTGTCAATGTGCAATCGTGAACCATATATGTATCATGCCTAACTTGTTTGATTTATTAGAACTGCTAGAGTGTCTTGGAACCTCACTGGGCTGTGTAGCTCATTCCACGTTTTTGTTTTCCTTAACAGGGTTCGAGACCAATAGTGCTCGTGAATAGTATTACATTGTTTTCTTTTGAAGACCTTAAGTTGTAGTATAACGGATGGTTGTAGTATATATTCTTTTGGAGTGTATCAAGCTTGAAAGCTAAATAATTGTAAACATGCAATACTTTGGAGTACTTTGAATATATATTGAAGTTATTCACAGTATTTCGAGCTTTTGAATTGTGAATTGTAGTGAGTCCTGGCGAGAGCTGGGCAGGCATCCCGCAGATACCCTTTGGTTCGCCTTAGGGAGAAGCGGGGGTGTCACAGTTGGTATCAGAGCTTAGGCTTCAGATCTTTGTAGTGTATCTTAGGCTAAAAGTTTAAGATGCCGAACTGTGGGACTGGTTTGAAAGTTAAGTGACTACTTGTAGGCATAAAAATCAGAGTAGTTTCACATGGTCTCTGCGCGGAGTGAGTTTGGGCCAAGTGGTGATATGGTCCCAATTATGTGAATATGTATAAAGGACTAAGTATTCTTCTTGTGCGTAAGTTGTGAACTACGAAAGTGGTAAGCGTAAAACCTTTATCATGCTACTTGAGGTTGATAGATATGTACGTCAGGTAGGGATCTTAAACTTTATTGATTTGCACTTGGGAGCGTACGGCCTGAGTTGCAAATTCTCTTAGTTTTGGATTCTTGTACTTGAGTACTAAATACTTTTCCTGAGGGAATGCTTGTGACTTCGGAAGGGATATAGTCTCGTGTCTTATAATGTGAATAGAAATCATAAGTGGTTTTGAGATAAGTTCTGATGGCAAAGGTCAGAGCACGGAGGATTCTTGTATTGGACTTGAGATCTCCATTATGGGAAATAAGAACGGACTAATGTTTTGTGAGAGCAAGTGCAAGAGGTCAACGGACGTCTAGTTCGTGTAGTAAGAGAAGTGAGACATCGGATGAAAAATATTTTAATCGAGTGTGGGACAATATTGACCAGAGAGAAGTGGAATGTAGATGAGCTTGAAATGAGACACTTTTCCATTTCTTTTGGTTTGCCTCATTACCCTAGCCTGTATAAGGATTTTCATCTTGAATTTAGTAAGGAAAGCTCGTATTCATTGGAAGTTTTAGACTAAGAATTTAGAAAGTGGCTTAGGTTTTGGATGGAATTTGGAATTTATAATTATTTGAATGATGTGGCTTGGTATCATGGATTTTTATAGTTTTACCCTAACTAGGTTTATGATTTTTCTCCTTTTGATTCTGCCTATGATAGTAAGGGTGGTGCACTCCGTGAGGTCTTTTGTAATTTGCCTGCATGTACTTTTGTTTTTGTGGCACTTAGTTGTCTATGTCCTATATTTGACATACTTGACTTGTTTGTGATATCTTGACTTGTACTATGACCTTTGATATATTCAAAGAATCATACTTTAATTCTAAATGATTTGTAACTTGTATATACATCTTGAACCCGCGTGAGAATCGAAAATGAGGCAGAGCTTAATTTCGAATCTTTTATTAGGACTAAGAATGAAAATTTGTTGTGAATTGGAGAGTAAAATGACCGAGATTTATGCAACATTAGAATTAGCTCTCGAATTAGAGGTGAAGAGTGATAAAAGTGTTAGATTGAAGTTTATGCATATATGAACTTGCATGTTTACTCATATTTCTTAAAAGTGTTTTCTAGAATATACGTTTACTCAAACGCAACTCTTAACTCGAAACTTTGAGAGAATTTTTGAAATATCCTCCATGTATATGTTATTTTATTATAAATGTGTTTTAATGCCATGCATTGAGTTGCATGATTAATCTTCTTAAACGAGTTTGAGGAATTTGCAATATGTATTGATGATGGTTGTAAAACACATTATTTGAAGTTTCTTACTAAGAAAATTTAGTTTCGGATCATGAAAAAAAAAAGTTTGTATCTTTTAACTCTAATTTTGAAATTGTGAATCTCACTTTACCACATATATAAAAAAAAAAAATTTAAAACCCTCGATTTTATCTTGTATATTATGATTGATTTGATTTGGACAAAAAAATTTGATTGGTCGTTTGGGACAAAAGAAACCAGGCTATTTCCAAAATTGTTAAATTTGAAAATCGAATGCTAGTAAATGGTTTTGGACAATTGAGTTCGAAAATTTTGATAAGCGTGACTGTTAAGGGGAAACGATATTATCCTAAGTGTGAATTTCGAGGACGAAATTCTTTTAAGGAGGGAAGATTGTGAGGACCCGAATTTTTCTCACTTATAATTCTATTTTTATAGCTTATTTAAATATTTATTCACCCGTTTTCTCCGAATATTTTATTTCAACCATTTTAAATTCATTTATATGGAATAATTTTTCAATTATATTTTTAAACCGTCTCGTTAGTAAATTTAATTTTCTAGGGCTCGTTTAGTGAAAAATAGCGAGTATACGTTTTTCGAGACTACATTCGATCCGAGAGTGTAATAATCTTGGAGAATTGAGGACTCATGTTTTATTTCAAAAATGGTTATTTTATAATTAATTACATTAGTAGTAGTTAATTATATAATCGTTATATGAATTTCCTGTAAATTTCGCCTTCTTGCGCGTGAATTGGAATTTCGCATATATAGAGTTGGAATGGTTAAACGGAGACTTAAGAAACTTATACTAGACTACTAAGAGTGAATAATTATAGTGTTAAAGGAAGTGCATTAGAGGTTTAGTGCACAAGTGAAATAAACCCGAAAGGAAACGGGCACGAAACGCGCGCGTATGCACACTATTGAGAGTTGACTTTTGTGCCACATTAATGCCACAACTACCAAGCTTCCCCAAGAAGCTTCACCATCAGCAAACCCTCATCTCTCTCATCTCTTATCTCTCATTTTCGTCAAGCCACCAAGAAGGAACAAAGGGAAGGAAAAACTTCATCTTCTAGCTTCCATTTCACTCCCAAAACCTTCACAAATCATCACACAACTTCCACTTCACTTGGAGAGCAACTTCAGCTGAGCGAAAGGCATCATCTTGCTGGTTTTTCTTGGGTCTTGAAGGTGCAAAATTTCTGGTTTCATCTCAAAAACTAGGAGGTAATCATCTAATCTTCTAGTCTTGGTTTTAGTGGATGGATCTTTGATATGAAGCTTGTAGCTTCAGTGGGTGTTGTTATTTGGATGGAAATTTTGTGTGTGGGCTCTATGAACTCCCACTATGGCTTGATGGACTGATTTGTTGTGTTTTGATGTTATTAATGTTGGATTAGTGTTTAATCTAGTGGAAATAGGTTGTATTGTTGAAGGAAAACTCAAAGGAAGTGATGAGGGAATTTTTCCATTTCTTCCCCTGTACATGCCGTGACCCTTAGAGCAAATTTTTGTGGTTCTAATGACTTTTTTATGATGTATACATGTTGCATGGGTTGTGTAGAAAGTTTCATCAAAAAATTTTGTGATTTGGATGGGTAGATGTTGAGTTTTCGAAAGTCCAGTAAAACTGGAATTTTTCCCGAAACTGCTCTGGCAGTGTTTTTGAAACAGCTATAACTCTTTGCTCCGATGTCAAAATTGAGTGCTGTTTGTAGCAATGGAAACTAGACATTCCCATCTTTCCAATGGTATAAAATTTACATTCTGATTCCACCTGAGTAGTCCATACCAATCATTTGAACATGACTGTCCTGTTTCGCATCTACACTGGGAGCTCTGTTTTGAGCAGCGAATTGATGCCCAAATATGAGCTAGGTGTGGACAGATTTTGAAAATGATTTCTTCCAAAAAATTGTAGACTTATGAATGCATTTTTCAACGCCACCAACCACGCTCAATTCCGAGTTGAATTGAGTGAATTATGGCCAAATTACAGACCTACATCATTGCTTGAAAACCCTCATTTTGGACTGATCAATGGCCTATGTCGTTTGGGACTTGTTATTATGAACATTTTGGTGTCAATCACTCACCAAATGTATATTAGATGTTTCTCAGACTTTTGTTTCATAAATGGACCAGATTTGAATCGTTTTCATTGAGCAAACTGTTTGAAAGAGAAGAAGAAAGCAAAAGACAGATTGGTCTTGATATTTTCTTGAACTTTGGTAGTTTAGTAAACTACCTTCCCATGTGAATTTTAAAGTGAAATTTGATAGAGGAGTAGTCCTCATATGGAAGTATAATTGTACGAATTTTGGTGTCCATCAAAGACCATTTCGATATACAAGTGATGTGCCAAAGTTTGCTATTCAAATCTGGAAAACTCTTCCTTTCTCTCGGCCGAATGGTCCAACTTGTTTGGAATGTTTTGTTTCAAAAACTTTGATGTCAATTGCCTCTAAATTGCTCATTGGATGTTTATGGAACATTGGTTTCAACATTTGAGTTAATTAAGGTTGATTTGTGTGAGACAAAACTTTTAAAAGGAAAGAGAAACTTGAGTTGGCAGAATTGCTTTGAAAGTTTCACAAACTTCAGTAGTTTTGTTAACTGCCTTTCCACGTGAATTTTTGCGTGAAATTTGGTAGAGATATATTTCACATATGGAAGATTTAGTGTACCAAATTTGGTGTATTTTCAATGCCAACTCAATGACCAAATAATGCCCCAAATCTGCTCTTCAAATCTGGAAAATTGGCCAATAGTCTTCATTTTTAACCAACTTTGAGCTGCTATATCTTGACGTTCAAAACTCCGATTTTAGTTCTGTTTCTTGTGTTTTAGACTTAGATTGTACTTCCAATTGAGTTCCAAATTTTAGAGGCTAGTTCACATTGTGTAAATTTTGCCGAATTTCAAAATTTTGCCGAAAATCAACCCAAATCTGTCTTGGTATTCCAAGACAACATCTTGGACCCAAAATTTGAATGTCTTCCAATTGGAATTATGGAAAAGTGTCTTCTAGAAACTTTTAGTACTTTGGAATTAGTTTCCAACGGTACCAAGTTTTCCAATTTTGAACCTACGGAGTACAAGATATGATTTTTCTAAGTTTGACACACAAAGCTGAAATTTGCCAATTTCTTAGAAAATGAAATTTTGGAAATTTGACTTCTTTTCTCAATATTGACTGAACGTTTTGAACTCGATTTCATGGAAATACTAGTCTCTCTCTTTGGACTTTAAAACTTCACTCGTGAACCTCAAGTTAAGGGAATTGAAGCTCTCTTTTAGGACTTTGATTTAGTCTAGATGAGTGTACATCCCTTCTTGGTAAATGCATGATTGTCAGTGAAGTTGATTATTGTTTGTTCAGGCGCTCAAGGGGACCTTCAAGAGGAACTCAGAGCGGACGCCTAAACACTTGTTTGAGCATTTACTCACTTGTTTTGACTAGGTGAGTGTTCCATATAGGAGTACGTAATTTGAATAAGTCTATGACATGCTTATTCCATGATCATTAAGTGTTAAGTGCTACATGTTAAGTATTTGCCACACTCATGCATATTTAAGTAAGGTATACTTGAATTACTCGACATGAAATACTTGAATTGCATATTTACGTGAACTGTTTAAATGATTAATTATACTATGGCTGCATAATTCTGTTGGAGTGAATCTCCTCGACTCTTAAGTGGTAAAAGTGGGAAATAGCCAATGGCGGCCTATTAAAATGGCAAATATCTGCCAATTAACCGTAATTACTTACCGTTAACCGTTAACCGTAATTACTTGCCATTTACCAACCTACTTGATTACCTACCTACGTGATTACCTGCTTACTTGATTACTTGACTATTTGATTACTTGATTATCGTAAATTACATGTTCATATGAAATTGGCCACCGTTTTAAGGCGAGTGTGTACTTTATCTCACTCGACCTACTAAAAGGATAAATTTTTACCGTTCACCAATTTACATGATTACGTATGCATGTTGTAAGCTCTAAGCTGAACTGGGCCCTGCCCTTGGTTACTGACCTACTCGAGCCAGGACTGGGCTCGGTTGGGTAGGTTGGAACCCTGGGACACCATTTCGGTATACTCGAGTACTACCACTAGAGGAATAAGGTGATGGCCAGACAAACCGAGGGGTTCTGAAGTTATAAGGTGCAGTTGACTGAAATGGTTCCACTGGAACACCGTATCCTTCAATGTGTGTTTATTTTGCATAATGATAATTGTTTCATGCTAATGTGCTAACGTGCAACCCATGAGCCATACCTGTGACATGCTCAAATTACTTGTAACATGATAACTGTCTTATGTTAATGTGGCAATGTGCAATCGTGAACCATATATGTATCATGCCTAACTTGTTTGAGTTATTAGAACTGCTAGAGTGTCTTGGAATCCCACTGGGCTGTGTAGCTCATTCCACGTTTTTGTTTTCCTTAACAGGGTTCGAGACCAAGAGTGATCGTGAATAGTACTAGATTGTTTTCTTTTGAAGACCTTAAGTTGTATTATAACGGATGGTTGTAGTACATATTCTTTTGGAGTGTATCAAGCTTGAAAGCTAACTAATTATAAACATGCAATACTTTGGAGTACTTTGAATATATATTGAAGTTATTCGCAGTATTTCGAGCTTTTGAATTGTGGATTGTAGTGAGTCCTGGCGAGAGCTGGGCAGGCGTTCCCCGGATACCCTTTGGTTCGCCTTAGGGAGAAGTGGGGACCTCTATAAAGTTGAATTATATGACCTTACATGAGGCTGTATATCTCCTTGCAGCGGCTGAACTGGGCTCTTCGCTGCCACCCTTATCCGAGACGTTAGGCAAGGTAGACAGCCTTGAGTTACTCATGCGTATGCGTGAGTGTAAGCCGGTAACGACTGAACTGGGCCCTTCGTTAGAATACTTACTTGAGACTAGTCTTAGCACGGTCGGGTAAGCTGTACAACCTTGGGTAAAGGAAGAATTTCCTAATCTATTTACTTGTGATTTGAACTTGTGATTTGAACTCGTGACTTGAACTCGTGACATGCTTGAATAGGAGCATTAGGTGACAGTTAACGTTTCCAATCGTGACATGCATGAGCATTGGGTGACAACCAAAGACTCCGTTCATGAATACTTGAATACTTGGGGTTTCAAACCCAAATCATGAATACTTGAATATTTGGGGCTCTAAATCCAACCCCATGACTAGTTGGTCGAATCAAGCTGATAAGGGTTTGGTTGAGGAGATTGACGAACCATGGGTACTTGATTGACGTGCAAGCTCGGTACAGGGGGATGATCTTAGAAACGGGACTGGAGATAAGTGGTGGTCTACGGACATTATAATTGGTTGACAGAGTGTCAGCTGCCCGTGGACATGCTACTGTGGAACCTGCTCCTGAGAGCAGACTATATCCTTTGACATGAATGTGTTCTTTACTGTACATTATTGCATGATCTATCTGGATTTGACATGTTTCTTAATATCCTGTGAATTATATCATGCTTACTAGTTTACTTGCATGATTCTTGGAACCTCAGTAGGGGGTTAAAGCTCATTTCTTTAGTTTGCTCTCCTTTCAAGGGGCGAGAACGTGAGAGTGGGAGTTGGAGAAGGCATAGTCTTTGTCTAAGTCTTTTTAGTTGCTCGCGTGAACACTTCTTGACTCGATATCGGATTTGCTTAGTTTTTACTTTGTATGCTTGGAGTCCTGGCTATATTTAGGGATTGTTTGGGCATTTGATGTTCTCGATTGTATATATCTAAGGTTGGAATTGCTATTACTCTTATTGTTGAGGTTATTATTTTGTAAATTTTATGGTGCGTGAGTGAGCCCTAACGAAAATTGGGCAAGCAGTTTGCCAAACCCTTGGGTATGCCATAGGGGGAGGTGGGGTTATCACAGGTGGTATCAGAGCTGCCTCGTATGGTCTCTACGGGGGATGAGCTTGGACCAAGTGGTGTTATGGTCCCGATTACGTGAATAAGTGTAAAGCAGTAGGTGCTCTTTTGAGCGTAAGTTGTGAATCATGAATGTTATAGGTGTAAAACCTTTATCATGATATTTGGGAAAAATAGATATGTACGTCAGTTAGGAATCTCAAATGTAGGTGACTTACTCTTGGGACTGGTCAACTCGAGTAGTGAATTATTTTATTTTGTATTCTTGTACTCCAGTACCCAAAAGTGGAGAACACTAGGATGAGAATCGATATCTTGATTACACTTAAGGTAAGTTTTGATGGCAAAGGTCAAGGCACTGAAGATTATAACATTTGAACTAGGAATTGAATTGATTGAGGAGATTGGATCGAGGAGTGCTATCATAGACTAATCTAGTAAATGTCCGGCTAAGGTTTCTATAGACGGTGGCTAGATTGTCGTGTATGTTGAGAAGTTAGCACTGAAGACCTGTTTCCCTTCTCCTATGAATGTGAGGACTTGATAGGTGTTTACTTGATTTTGAGGCGGTTTAACTACGACTATATAGGTATTTCTACTCCTTCTGTGATATTAGATACCCGTAGTTCGGTTCTTGATGAACTACCCTTGCCTATACGTCCTTGATACCTATCATTCGATGTCAAAGTATGGACTTGGTTTTGATTATTACCATGCCGAGATTGAGAGTTTTGAAATTATATATGGAGATTTTGAGAAAAAGGATTTGGGTTCTATATATGTACGCAAAAGCTTGAGGTAGGCTGTGGAACTTTGGAAGTACGAAGTATGCTTTAGGGTTTTGTTATATGCATAAGTGATAATGGTATACCTTGTGTTAACACCTCGGAATAGGAATAAGTGACATTGTATCTTGAGGTATTGCCCTATTTGTGTTCCGCTTTCTCATCTATCTCATTTGAGAATAACTAAATTTAATCTTTCGTGGTTGGATTGGAAGTGAATAACCTTAAAAGTTGTGAGGACCCGTAATTTTCTAAATTTCTAGATTTTATTTTCTTTTAATTGCACGTTTTTCCACATTTTCTTTATTCGGAAAAATTTTAAAAATAATTTTTATGAGTAAATATAGTTTTTAAATGATTTTTCTAGTATCGATTAGTTTTTGAGAAATTAAGAGCGTATACCGGACGTGGGACCCGCTAGTGCGAAAAGTTCAGAAAAATTCGACCCGTTAGGTTAGGTTTTGGATACTGGGTTTAATTTATCGGGTGTTATGAGATAATTAGAGGTTGTTGTATGGATAAGAGTGGAGAGACAAAAGGATAACCTAGAATTAAAGAGAGGGACAAATGTCACTTTGCTATTGGACTTGGAGTTTGACCATAAGACCATCTTACCACCTTTACCAAATAAATACCAAAAATTGGCCAAAAATCCTCTTATTTTTCCCTCTCTTGGCCGAATTTCTTGGAGAACAAAAGAAAGAAAAGCTATCAAATTTCTTCTACTCAATCTGGCTCAATCTCACAACTTAACCGATAAAACTTCAAATCACTCCATAAAAATCCTTAGCTAGGTGGTAGTGAAGTAATAGGTGAAGTGGTTTGAAAGATAGTGGTGTAAGTTGCTTCCTTTCTTGAGATTTCAAGGTGAGTAGTCAAGAAATTCCATCTTTGGCTTTGATAATGATAAATTCATGACTTGTGAAGGTTAGTTAGGTGATTTTGTGGAAATTTTCATGACTTTTGGTGGTGTTTGATGAATTTTTGATTTTATGCAAAATTTTTCTGTTTTTATATGTTTAATGTAGTTTAGCCATGTATGATGGTCTAGTATGGGTTCGAATGAAGCTTTGGTATGATGATTGTAATGATTAGTGGAAAATTTCTGGTTTGAAGCAAAAATTCCAGATTAGGGTTTTTATGAAGCCTGTTCTGCCCGGTACTATTCGACTAGGTTAGAGGCCGAATTTGTGGCGGCCCCACTTCTCCCTAAGGCGAACCAAAGGGTTGGCGGGTGGCCTGCCTAGCTCTCGCTAGGACTCACGCACTCTAGTAACTAATTTCACCAAATATAAATCGAAAATAAACCTTACTTCTCGAGCAAGTCACGTACTTAAATAATTCATACAATTCAACTTATACAGCCCAAAACACAATTTCAAGTACCAACGAAAATGTCGAGCTTAGTATACTTAAATTCAACTTAATTTACAATTTAAAGTTCCTAATCCAGGGCACAGAAGCACCGCAGGATTCACATTTTCCCAAAAACACAAAAATCATCCAAAAGATACTAACGTTTCCAAAAGTACAATTACAAAAGTGGGCATTCAAAATATAACATTTCTGTTCTAGTTCTCCAAGACTTCATGCATTTCAGAACCTGTCAAGGAAAACAATTTGGAAGGGATGAGCCAATAGCTTAGTGGTGCCTCGAAACATGCAATTCACATAAGGCAATTTAACAAGTACAAATAGACAAGTAAGCACTTAACAATTTAAGAAAGCGAAATAACATGACAAGAAAAGGATACGGGGCTCTCAGGAGCCAAAGTCCACGCACTTGATCAGAAAATTTATAGTAGTTGACACTCCGTCAACTTTCACTACCTAAACTCCATGTAGACATTTTCTCTAATCTACACATCTCCTAGCAACGTCTTCCCCCTTATTTTCGGGCCCGACTCCAACACGAATATTGCAAGCACTTTTACCAAGACGGCAGAGAGGTACCTCCCACTCTAATAGAGCGTGGTACGTGCATCCGTTTGGTTTATTTAGTCGACGAGACCACGCTCCAATCGACATTGCAACACTTGTACTTGTGGCATTTCACGCAATCACATACCATATAACATTTCATGATATCTCTAGCAAGTACTTTTAACAAGTAGTTCAACTAGCAGTTAAACACGATTCATGCAAGAGACACCCACCTCAAGTGAAGTGTCTAGAATTCCAAACTTTGATCGAGATTGTGCTTTTCACCAACTCCTAAAATCATACAAATAATTCACATAAATTTCCACTTTTGAGTTGGCGAATTTAACTCGAGTCAACTAGCATTTAATTTCACTCAAAAATCCCAAACTAGTATTAATCATTTTCTCAAAGTGAAATCCACAAATCGAGGGAAATTAAATTTTGAGGTTTCTTTAAAACCCAAAAACTTGCTAAATTCGTCAAATATTCCAACATCCAAGTTCTAGAATCATATAAGCCATTTAACACCAATTTGGTGTCACAAGTTGAGAAAAATCACATTTAAACCATTTAGAGGAATTTTCCCCTCAAATTTTTCCCAAACATATCTTGGGAAATTCCTTTAAGAGGCAATCATATAAACCAAGTAAAACTAGTCGTTATAATTTCTATAAAATAGAAACTCCCTAAGTTTGCCAAATTCCACGACCAACTTAGTCCAATGATTTTCATGAAGGCAAAAACTTGAGTTTTTAGGAAAATTTCCAGATTTGACAAATTCCTCAAAATAGGGCATTTGGTCTAATAAAATTCAAGTTTATCAACTCAAAGTGGACCTAGTAACAACGGTTAATGCTAGAAAACATTTTCGGGACAACTTTGGTCCACATTTACCCACAATGAAATCCAAACATCAAACCATTTCTAATTTCAAACAAAAATTCTGTTTTGGTATCTTCTTGAAGAATAAGATTTTGGTCCACTATTTGGACGTAACCTCTACTAGATTTTTGTCCCAAATTGAGCTATACAAACCCCTTAATTAATACACAAATCATTTGAGCTCAAGTTATCGTGAAAACAGTTCACAATTATCATTCAAAGCTGGAAACATTTCAGGTGCATTCGGTAGCAAGTAGTCCATTTCCCCTTCAATTTATCCAAAATTTTTCAACTACCCAAAAGCTACATTTTCACCCAAACAATACTACCCATATAGGTTAACATGTATACAGCCCAAGTAGTTCAAAAATTTGTCAAAATTGACCCCCAAAATTCGACTAAAATCTGGAAAATTTCCAGAATTTTTTTGGGAGCATATACCTTCCTTTTCCTTCAATTCCTCATCATCATTTCAACTACGAAAGTGGTGCATTTTCCTTCAAATGACCATAGACATTCAGCTTAACATTTACACAATCCATGAAGCTCAATTTCTTGTCAAGAATCAGATCAAAAACTCGAACACAAACTGGGAAAATTTGGACAGTTTGGTTCAACAGCAGAGCGGTTTTCGTATTTTGGTCACATCTCATTCAATTCAACTTAGATTTGAGCGTGGTTGGTAGCGTTGGAAACTAAACTCATAGGGATACAATTTTTCAGAAGAAATCATTTTAAAATTCTACTCATAACTAGCTCGAAATCTGGCAACAAAACGCAGCTCATATCCTGGCTTCCAGTGAACCAGTGGGGCAGGACAGGTGACTTTAAAAGACTGCCACGGTTCACTCAGGTGGAACCAGGACGTGAATTTTACACCGTTGGAAAAATGGAAGAGTCTAGTTTCTAATGGCGCTAACGGCACTCAATTTCGATGTCGGAGGGCAGAGTTATGATCGAAACAAAATGGCTGCCTGAGCCATACGGGAAACATTTCCAGATTTTGCTGGTTTTGGAATTCATCACCTTTGGTCAACCAAACCTCAATATCTTTCAATGAAACTTTACACACAACTCCAAAAACACATAAACATCAAATAAAAGCTGTTAAAACCTCAGAATTTCGCATGAAAAAGGTCGGTCTTGGCAGGGGCAGAATCGGAACTTTTTGCTTCAAGAGCTCAATGAAGTTTCTAGCAATAATGCACCTTTAATCTACTTCCTTAAGAACTAATTCAACAATAAAACCATCATCAAACATCATCACAGCCATCAACTCAAAGTGGGAGTTCATAGAGCCCACATTTAACAATTTCCAACAATAATAAGCTACCCATAAGCATAATCAAGCTCTTAAGTGTGAGTTGGCCTTCATTGAACAAGAATTGAAGAGTGGATCATGGTTACCTTACTTGTGTGCTAAAAGGTCAGATTTTGGTGGCCCAAAAGCCCCAAGAAAATCCGTGAATGTGCAGCTCCTTCTTTGTCCAAGTGATTGTCCAAGTTGTCTTGAGCTTGTGTGGTGAATTTGGTGTGAATTGGAGCAAGAAAATGGTGGAGGAAAAATTGTGAAATTTGGAGTGTGAGAGAGAGTAGAGACCAGCGGTTATGGTGAGGGGAAAGGGAGGGAAAAATCTGAAATGGAGAGCTTCCTTGAGAAGCTTGAGTGTGGTACAACTTTTGTGCTCCCAAGTCAACCGTGAACAGTGTATCGCGCGCGCGTTTCGCGCCCGTTTCCTTTGAGGTTTGTTTTAACTGTGCACTAAACCTCTAATGCACATATATTCATGTAATTATCATTCACTCTTAATGACCTCAAAATAAGGTTCTAAAGTCCTTCAAATAAATCGCGCGCGTAAAACGCGTATTTCCCACATATGCGCGATACGGTGAAATTTTTGAGAAATTCTTATAACGATGGCATTTCTAACTAATACATGGATATTTAGGCATAAAAATACCTATTTTAAGACTAGGGTATAAATCTCCCATTATTTGGGCTCATGAACTCTCAATCAGTTACTATTCCTGAGCCTACGGGCACTATGCACACTTAACAACTTTCAAGACTTGAATTGCGAACTAATTGCCTTAAAATTACTCATGAGCTATAATGCTATAGAATTGGGTCCAATAGGGCTAGAAAATAATATTCGAAATAATTGAACAATTAACTAATTAAATAACCTCAGAATGGGAATTTAAAAGAAATAAATTGCGAGTCCTCACATTCCTCATCTAATATTTCTCCAACTTAATTATACCTTTTTATAGCCTCTACATATACTACATTTCAACTTAGGACTAATTCGCGCGTCGGTGCGCGAAAATTCAACTTAGGGCTTTACCGAACGTGAACCGTCAATTAAATCTTAAAAATTCAAATAAATTGAAATGTAACATTTGAATGATTGAAAACAATATTATTTAAATATAAATACATATTATTGGATAATTTTAATATTTTCAATAATATTTTGATTTAATTTTCCAGAGGATAATGAAATTTTTGAGGTCCTCACAGAATTAGCCTTGGGTTAAAACATAAAAGTTGTAGAGGATAGTATTTTATAGTTTCCTACAAAATTTCAGCTCAATTGGAGCAACGTAGCCTATGAAAAGACCAAAATACCCCTGCTGCCCTGTTTATGTCCAAAACTGAAAATCAGCTTTGGTAATTGGTTAATTTGATTGGGAATACGACTGATTTAGTTGTTTATGTCTTCTTAACATTTATAACCTAGTATCTTAGCGTTCATATGGCTTTGGAATTACCTGATTTGGAGTTGTGTGTGCTGAGATAAGGGTGAATGAATCAGGACTGCCAGTTGAATTTCGCGGTGAGTTTCGAACTGGAAAATCTGGAGTTGTTTTGGTAAATTTGATCTAGTTAGGGTAAGAATTGGACTGAGTGGCCTTCTTCAACATTGTAGCACTTTTCCTTAGCTTCGAAACGGTGTAAATGACACCTCAATCTGACAAGGATATCTTTAGTTGTGTTAATTCCGCTAAGCAACAGCAAATCTGCCTTTTGTTTCCCAACCCAACCTTCGTTTCCGCATATGTCCTAGTTTGATTTTGCACTTATACGTTCCATATGATTTTACTCTAGTGATATGTGGATTCGGTTATGACTCGTATTCGAGCCTTATTGTGGCGCTAATTAAAGGTGTTTGATAGCTTGTGATTTATGGGTGTTGAGGTTTGGTTGGAAAGTAAAGAAAGACAAGGGAAATGCTGTCAAAATTTTCGCGGAGCTTCTGCACAGACTCGGGAAATTTGCTATATCTTGATGTAGGAATGTCAGAATTGAGTTCCGTTTATTTCGTTTTAAACTAGATTCATAGAGTTATAAACTGTGTAAATTTCAGACCCTGTTTATATCTGTACCATTTATGGTGATTTTTCAAAGTTGACTGAAATATTGTACCTGTTCTGTCTTTCACTGGATAAAGCAGCAATTTGAAGCTTGAATTTGACTGACTTGCGTTCTGAATCTTATGAGGATGTTTTCTAGAAAGTTATAGCCCTTTGAATGTATTTTCCAACGGTATAACTTTTACTAATCTTGGACTTACAAAACTTGAGATATGATTTTTCATATAGGGTTGCGCGAAACTGGAAAATCCTGTTTTCCTAGTATTGATCTTGCTTTCATTATCTACTTCAAATTTGGAATTGGTCAGTCATTGTAGGTAGGGCTTTGAGGTTGTTCATGCTTTTAAGACTAATTGTTACCTTTTCACTCCGAGGTCACCTCTTTGCTTTGCATTAATGGTTCTTTTGACTAGGCATATGGCTCGTAACCGAGTCTCACTTGCGAATTCCATACTAGGTCTTGGAGTAGAGTCTTAAGTGTTTGCCTTGATTGTTCTAGGAGGTGCCGACAATTAAAGCCACACTTGGGAAGGAAACTTTTGAAGTTATCCTTATTTGAACTGGTGAGTGTACCACTCCCCTGAATTATTGCTAAACTGGTTTCCTGTACTTGCAAATTGCTAGTTGAATGTCTTTCCTGACTGTTTATCTTGTATGAGACGAGGGTGTACTTTATCACACTCGTTCTCTTGCATGTACTGAACAAACTGGAATCTATTACTTGTACTTGTTATGTACTTGAACTTGTTACTTGCACTTGTTATGATGTCATTCGGAAGAGTATCCAACGACCTTCCTGTTAAACCTGAGCTCAACCTCATGGGGAGTTAATTAAATCGAGCCAGCGAGGGCTTGGTCGAGATAATTGACAATCCATGGGTGCCTGTTCCTGGGAGAATCTTTGGGTATTGAGACTCTTGATTCCGGTATACTCGAGTATTACCATTCCTGTTCCTGTTTGGCGTTCGGGCCCGGTAAGGGGTATGTTTGGTGTACGGGATTTTGGCGTTAAAGTGGTGATCTACTGGACTGGTTCCTTTATTTGAACGTTGACGGAGGGTCAACCAGGCTGGATCAAGTATTGCAACGGAGATTTGGCTCCTGAAAGCCACCTGTATCCTTTAAATTGTGATGTTTGTTCATTTCTTTTACTTGATGCGGATATATGTCCTATAAATGTTTTCTCATGATTTCTACTGTTATATTTTTGGTACCTCATTGAGCTTCTAGCTCACCCCGTTTCGTTATCCTTGTTTTCCTTACAGGAAATCACCTTTTGAAGACTATGATGTTTGAAGCATGAGTTGAGCTAGTTTTAGTATTCTTTTGTATAGCTCCTCGATGGTTGGAAAACTTTAAATGTATTTTAACCAAACAATTCCCTTTTGAATTGTAAATTTGCAACCATGTGTATCTAAAAGTGTTTAACCATGTTCCTAAGTTGATTTGGTTTGGAAATATTCTTTTCTAGGGTTATCTAAAGTTGTTGTGCTTGGTTGGGTTTCGGACAGTGAATGTTATCTTCTCGAAGTTCTTTTGAGCGGTTGGTAGGGTTTACGCTCGTTCCGGATCCGTAGTCCCGGCGAGAGCTGGGCAAGCGGTCCGCCGAACCCTTTGGTTCGCCTTAGGGGGAGGTGGGGCTGTCACAAAAGTTATATGGCTAGAGTTTCCAATTATAATTAGTTACTTATTTCGATCCTTTGATTTGTCTGACAGGCCATCATTTGAGTTTAAGTGAAACAGTGAGATGACGAATTTGGCTGATATGCAAAAGGAAATAGAGATTCTTTGAAAGGAATTAGAGTTCCAAAAGAAATTAGCTAAGCACTGGGAAAGACAATGGAAACAAAAATATACAGAGAAAACTAAGTTACTGAACAAGAATATGAAAATACAAAGGAAATACTTTTAACTAAGTTACTGAACAAGAATATGAAAATGCAAAGGAAATACGAAAGGAAATTGGAGGAGTTGCGAAAGAAGTGTGAATTGGTGCAGTCAACCATTCAAGTTACCCTTCAAGACATTCTTAACAACCCTGTTAAAAGTGGCGAAAGAAGCTCTTGTGATACCAAAGGGAAATGTAAAGAGATTTGTGGAGATGAATTGGCTATGAAGGATAGTAGAAGGAAGAAAAGAACCAATAGACATTGCAAGTGGAAAGATGTAGCTACTCAGTGTGACATCTATGGCAAAACCCATACCGGAATGTGTTATCGAATAATTGGTGCATGCTTGAAATATGGCCAATTTGGACATCAAGTAAAGAACTGCCCAAATACATGGATGAAGTCACGGTGAATCTGTTGTAATCATCAAAGTTGGCAACTAGTGATATTCCACCTGAAATCAGTGTATTTGATGGACTATGTGTAGTAAACGTTTTATGCAGTAAGTTGTATCCCAATTATAAATCTTGAACTCGAAACCTAATATTTGCATTAGTAATATTAAATATCTATGTTTGGTTGGCATTAAATCCCTATCCATGAGTCAATTGCTGCAATTTAGTCTTGAATTTAAGCGAGGATTCTTTATTTGTGATTAGTAAGGAAGAAATTTCAATTAGAGAGGGTGATACGTGGCTAGAATTTAATTGTAGACATGAGAGAAGATGTATATTGTGGATTCTTTGCCAATGCATAGAGAATGATTTCAAGATCTAATAAGACTAGTTAAGTTTCATAGTTACGGTATTGAGTTCTAAGTTTATAGCATCTTGCACCTTTTGATACTTTCATTGACCCTTCTTAGTATGTTAACTTAGCTATTACGTCAGTAAGATTTTCCTCTAGGCAAATTTGTGGTAGCACCGCGAGGAAGGAGAAACCACTTGGAAATCAGAGGAAAACACTGTAGAATTGACTTTTACTAAGGTTAGAATTTCGAGAACGAAATTCTTTTAAGGAGGAGAGAGTGTGAGGTCCCACAAACTAGGCTCTTATCTTGTAACTTGTTTTTCCTTGCTTGCCTTGAATTTGTGATTTCTTTGACGATTGAGGTGTGTTTTTAACCCTATTACCTTATCTAACTTGGTGCATGTTTTAATTTGGCGCATGTTAAGTTTCATAGTGCATGACACTTGTGTGACCAACTAGTGAGGTGTGTGCAATAAATTTGGAGGATTAGAAGAAGTTTTGTGCAATAGGGATTATTAGAGTGGTGTTAAGAGTTAATTGGAGAAGCATTAGACATTATGGTGATTAGAGACAATTAGAGAGACAAAGATATAGACGTAACTTGTGATCTTGTCATTTGTCACTCATTACTCAAAGTTTGACTAAGACCAAGTTTTCTTCTTATCCAACTTGAAGTCTTATCATTTCACTATTTCTTTTTCTTGTTCCTTGGCCTTGGACGAATTTGGGGAGGAGAAAAGAGGGAGAAAATCACAAAAAAAAATTCTAGACTTGATTCTTGTCCAAATTTCTAAGAAATCCAAAGAAAAAATCCTAATCTACTCCGATAAACCTTGAATCAAGCTTGGAGGGAAGCTTTTGGTGGAGTTTTTGGAGGAAGAAAAGCCTTGCATCTTCTTGATTTGCTTGTCATGCTTGAATTTCAAGGTAAGAGGTGAATCTTGCTAGAAACCTTAGTTTTCTTCCTTTACTTTGGAGTTTAGTTTATGGATGATGTTATAGAAGTTAAAAGGGATGACTTTTATGGAGGCTTTCATTTCTTCTTGAGTTGTTTGTGAATTTTTCAACTTTGATTTCCAGAAATTTATGGTGATTTTGGCAAGATTTTTTGCTTAAGATACTTTATTAAACCTTAATCTTCACATGTATGTTGAATTTGAACCAAGGGAGTGAGATTTTGTTAAGAAAAGTTTCATTTTCTCTAGTTGTTAGAAATCTGAAAATTTTCGCTAGAAGCTCTGTGCAACTTTGGGAAATTTGGCTATAACTTTGTATGAAAAAGTCGGAATTGAGTTTTGTTTCTTGCATTTGAAACTAGACTCAATGATATAAATTCAGGGTTTGGTTCAATTTCTATAAATATCAGAAAATCTACAAAGTTTCTTGAAAATTATGACTATTCTGTTTCTGCACTTGTGATAGCAGTGAGTTTTAAACTGAAATTTGATTAAACTATGAGTTGAATTTCATGAAAATTCTTCTAAAACATGTTAGTGTTTCGAATCTACTTTCTAACTGTGTAAGTCTTGCGATTTTTCAACCTACAGAACTCAAGTTATACCTTTTCAAAGAATGTCATCAAAGTTGGGAATTTCAACAAATGGATTGACTGGGACTTGGGAAAGCTTTAGAAAACTTTTTTGGGTTTTAAACTTAACTTTCCTTGTTTAAATCCTGTATATTTTGATTTGAAATACTTAGTGATGTGTTAACCTTAGCATGCATGAAATATTTCACTTGATTTGAACTTGATAAGAACTTGATTTAAACAAGAAATTGTGGCCTTTTTGGTTTTCTAATATTAGGGTTAAACCTTTAGTTTCTGTGATTGCCAAGTGAAGTTTCGAATCTCATATTTTCTCATCATCTTGGGTTTAAGTGGCTAGACTATTGATGGATTACATGATCACAGGACTTGACAATGTTCTAGAGAAAGAAGCAGGGTGACCAATTGGTGAGGTCAAGTGGTGAGTGTTTCAACTGCATGTTTCATGTTATTTGGTTAAATGTGACTTCTTGCTAGAAATTACTAGGCACTTGAATTGTTATTGCATAGGCGAGTGTGTACTTTATCGCACTCGACCTAACTTGACTAAACTCTTGATATCTTGTTTATACATGTGCAAGTAACTTGATATACATGTGACCTGTGGCTTGACTTGAAACACTTGACTTTGAAATAGTTGAGATGCTTAAAATACTTGACATACTAAGCTTACTTGACTTGATCTTGGTTAGGTGAATATGTACTTATTTGCACTCAACTTCTATAAAGTTGAATCATATGACCCTGCATGCAGACTTGCATGTACATGTGTATGAATGTAGGCCGACTGTATATCTCCTTGCAGCAGCTGAACTGGGCTCTTCGTTGGCACCCTTATCCGAGATGTCGGGTAAGGTAGATAGCCTTGAGTGACTCATGCGTATGCGTGAATGTAGGCCGGTAACGGTTGAATTTGGCCCTTCGTTGGAACTCTTGCTTGAGACCAGTCTTAGCACGGTCGGGTAAGCTGTACAATTTTGGGTAAAGGAAGAATTTCCTAACCTGTTTACTCGTAACTTGAACTCCTAACTTGAACTCATGACATGCTTGAATACGAAGCGTTCGGTGACAGCTAATGTCTCCAATCGTGACATGCATGAGTGTTGGGTGACAACCAACTATTCCACTCGTGAATACTCAAATATTTGGGGCTTCAAGCCCAGATCATGAATACTTGAATACTTGGGACTCTAAACCCAACCCGATGGCTAGTTGATCGAATCAATCCGGCAAGAGTTTGGTCGAGAAGATTGACAAACCATGGGTACTGGATTGACATGCAGGCCCGATACAGGGAGATGATCGTAGAAACGGAACGACAGACAAGTGGTGGTCTACGAACATTATAATTGGCTGACAGAGTGTCAACGGCCCCTGGACATGCTACTGTGGAACTTGCTCCTAAGAGCAGACTATATCTTTTGACATGAATGTGTTCTTTACTGTATATTATTACATGATCTATCTGGATTTGACCTGTTTCTTGATAACCTGTGAATTATATCATACCTACTAGTTTACTTGCATGAATCTTGGAACCTCATTGGGGGAAAGTTCATTCCTTTAGTTTGTTCTCCTTATAGAGTGTGATAACATGAGAGTGGGAGTTGAAGAAGGCATAGTCTTTGTCCAAATTTTATTAGTTGCTTGCGTGAGCACTTCTTAGCTCCATATCGGATTCACTTGGTTTTTACTTTGTATGTTTGGAGTCTGGCTATTTTTAGGGATTGTTTGGGTATTTGATGTCCCCGATTGTATACATCTAAGGTTACAATTGCTATTGCTCTTACTATTCAGATTATTATTTTGTAAATTTTGTGGTGCGTGAGTGAGTCCTGACGAGAGTTAGGTAGGCGGTCCGCCAAATCCTTGGGTACACCATAAGAGGAGGTTAGGTCATCACATTAGTTAATTATGTGATAGGGATCTTTATGTGCTGTTTGTGACGCCCCTACTTCTCCCAAGGGCGAACTCAAGGGTATCCGCTGGACGCTTGCCCAGGACTTACTACGAGACGAATTCAACTTATGGATAATCAATCAATATTAAAAGTCGAAAATATAAAGAAAGGTCGCTTCCTTAAAGAACATTCAAATCTTACATTACAAGATACCAAAAGTACATGAACATTCCCCAAAATATACAACCTCCGAAAGTTGTCTAAATAATTACATTCAAAACCCTAACCACAAGGCCATCAAGTTGGCTTCTCCATAATTCTTTCCATTTCAGCTCTTGTTCAGGAAAACAAAGCTAATAGGGTGAGCGAATGCTCATGAGGCCAAGAAACACACATGCAAACTTGTAGTCCAAGTAACAACAACATTTATATAGTAAGTAAAACTGTAAAGTTCGAGTAATTAACATTTTAAGTAGGAAAAGTAAGCAGAAACAATTCAATGATACTGTAGCTCTTAGGAGCTAAATTCCACGTAGCCGAGTCAAGGTCTTGATCAAATTTCATGTTGACACTCCGTCAATCACATAAGTATCAAATCCGTAAAAACACCACTTTCCTCAAATCCCGTCACCGTTACACCCCCTTATCGAGCCCGCTCATCAAGGTTTTGATATTGCTCGAGTATATCGTGGCAATATTACGCGAGTATGCCAAGCAAGATCTCTCCAATAGATCAAGATTCGTGTTTGCTCATGGTTTACTAAGCTTCTCGACCAAGCCCATGCTGGCTCGATTAGCAAAGTTAGCCAACGAGTTTGGGCATCCCCCGAATACGAATATAAGTCGATGAGACAACGCTCCAATCGACAATCACAAATACAATTCAAAACCACATCATTTCACACGAGTCGAATATGAATTCACACGAGTTGAATATCAATTCACATAGCAAAATTCGATCATAATTTCATTTAAAAGAGAACGAGTGTGATAAAGTACACACTCGTCTCGACAATTCGAATTCACATAATTAACAAGAAGCAATTCACGTATTCCACAACAAATCATGCACTTGACACTCACCAAATCAAAAAGTGAGCAAGTGATCAAACAAGCTTTTAGGCGCCCGCTCCGAGATTCTCTTGAAAATCCTTTTCAACACCTAAATAAATAACGGTTTTCTATCACTCACAACCATGCATCAACTAAGAAAAAATGTACACTTGTTTTGACTAAGTCAATTGTGAGAACCCGGAATTTTCGTATTTTCTAGGCTTTATTTTATTTAATTGCACGCCTTTTTGTGACGGCCCCACCTCCCCCTATGGCGAACCAGAGGGTTCGGCGGGCCGCCTGCCCGGCTCTCGCCGGGACTCAGTCGTTCACTACAAACCTCAATTGAATTTCAAGATATATATATCAAATATACATCAAAGGTTCCCAAACTTTACATATCAAAAGCGAAACGTCCACGCTTCCACTGCGCCACTCTGATCCTTGGTCACAATGATTATACAGGAGGAAGTCCAAAGCTAGACTATTACACATCCAATCAATTCTAAACGTTCAATACAATCCCAATATGAATGATTACACAAAAGGAAAACCAAATTCAATCCATACATGAGATAATCCACGAATAAACACTACAAGCCCTTCCTTCGCCTTGAGCCCTGTGGAGGGGAATAAAACATTTTGGGGTGAGCTATAAGCTCAGCGAGTAACCAAGAAAATCAGTTATCAAATCAGTTTCACAATCATTCATTTCAATAATGTCATGATTCAGTGATTCAGTAATCAATGCACTTTCATTTCTCTCACGAGCCAGTGAAATCATGGTACTTAGACGTCCAACGCTCCAAACAATCATTTAACATTGAACATTAACATTGAACATTGAACATTGAGCCCATTGGTGCTCTACAGGAACATTAAACGGTGGAGGAGACGTCGGAGTCTAGCACACGAATTCCAAGTACTCATTTGAGCCAAAACATGTCAAGAACTTATATGCCGGCACACAGGATATGCAATCAAAGAAACGATGCAAGAAACATTTTAAAGTAACGTTGCAAGTAGTTTAAGGTCACTCACCTCCACGGCTCACAATCCTCGTCCAATATAGCCAATTCCATCATTCAAGTCCAAGCCTTTCACATGAAACTTAAGGTAACCAACACTATTAAAATCGGACAGCATTTCCCCTTAATTCCTTTATTTTCCAACCTACAATCAAACCCAATCACATAGCAATTAACCACAATTGCTTAAAACCAGAAAACAGTTTTGACGTCCTTTTGCGGTAATGGCACAAATTGCACTACGATTATCGGATTAGGGTGTAAGACCCACCATTTCGAAGCTAAGAACCAGGGCTACAAAAATGTAGAAGGCCACTCAGTCCAAATCCTAGCACAACTAGGTCAAAAATGCAGAAAACCAAGCCAGAACCGTAATTGCAGGTTCCCAAATCACACAAAACTGTAATCAGTCCAACTCAGTCTACACAGGTCCAAATGCATTGATTCGAAAGGCATGCGGTAGCTAAGACATCAAGATACATTTCATAAGAAGACACCAACAACAAAATCCAAACCAATTCCAGTCAAAACATGACAATTACAATCGCAGTTCGCACATTCTGATCACCCAGAACAGCAACAGTAAAAACGGCATAACTCACTCTAAACTACTCCAAATGCCCTGAAATTTTACAGAAATCTCAAACACATCAATACCTACAACTTTCATGTTTTGAGAAAAGTCCAATTCGGCTTCTATCTATGACCTAAAATTTCGGACAGAATGTTCAACCAAGAACCCTAATTTTCTCAAATTCCTTCCAAACCCAAAATTGGTTGCAATTTCCTATCATATGCACCTACTAGAGCCATAACCCCTTATTACCAACCATCAAAAACAACCACACCATCAAGATCACATGAAACCAGAAAATTCCTCATAAAATAAAAAACTCAACCAATTCACTTCAAATCAAGAAATAAAACACATAATCCCTCACTTAAGCCACCATTAGGCATAAATTCAACATCATTAAATATAGGAGGGTGTTCATATACCACTTACCAAGTAATCAAGAGAGAGGAAGATGTTGGACACCTTAAGTCTTCAAACAAACTTCACTAAACTACTTACTAGCACCCAAGGGAGAAATTTTATGGAATAGAAACAAGTTTAGAAGGTTAGATGGTTTGATTGAAGCAAGATGAAAGCCAAAACTTGAAGAGTTTTTCTCTCTTTTGAAGCTCAAGAAATTCGGCCAAGAGGAAGACAAGAATAAGAGATTTTTGGTTAATTTTTTAGATATTTAACCAATTTGGTCAAAAGTCAAAAACCATGAATAGTTATCATAAGCCATACCCAATGAAATGGTGACACTTGTCACCTCAATTAATGCATCTCTATCCTTTTGTCTCTCCAATAAAAATATCTTAACACTTTGTAAAATAATATCACTTAATATCTTGAAAATACAAAATTCCAACAAGTGGTTAAAAATATAATGCATTTACCGCACTAGCGGGTCCCACGTCCAAAATACGCTTTTAATTTCTCAAAAACTAACCGATACTAGAAAAATCATTTGAAAACTATATTTGCTCATTAAAAATATCTAGAAAAGTTCCCTACTAAAGAAAACGCAGAAAACAAGCCATTCAATAAATAAAACCCTCGAAAATGAGAAAAATACGGGTTCTCAAACTCATTTTTTTTCGGGGCATCACACTTTTTATATTTTTCTTTATTATAAAAATTTTCTAGATAATTTTTATGAGTAAATATAGTTTTAAGATCATTTTTCTAGTATAAGTTAGTTTATGAGAAATTAAGAGTGTATATCGGACTTGGGACCCACTAGTGCGGTAAGTTCGATAAAATTCGGTCAATTGGGTTAAGTTTTGCATACAGGGATTAATTTACTAGGTGTTAGGAGGTAATTAGAGGTTACCTAGGTGGATTAGTATTAGAGAGACAAAAGGATAGCTTTGAACCAAAAAGGTGACACGTGTCACTTTGTGATTAAAGGTTGGACTTTGACTATTTTACCAACTTTACTAAATAACCAAGAAATTGACCCAAAATTCATCATCATACATCTCTCTCTTGGCCGACTCTCTTAGGGAGCAAAAGAAAGGAAAACCTCCAACTTTCTTCTACTCAATCTTGCTCAATCTCACAACCTAATCGTTAAAACTTCAAATTTCTCCATAAAAACCCTTTGCTAAGTAGTATTGAGGTAGTTGGTGGAGTGGTTTTGAAAGAGGAGGTGTTAAGTGGTTTCTTTTCTTGACTTTACAAGGTGAGTGGCTAAGGAAGGCTTCTTTTGCTCTTGATAATGTTTGATTAGTGACTTGTGCTAGTTAAAGAAGTGATTTTGTGGAAGATTTCATGCCTTTTGGTAGAGATTGATGAATTTTTATTTTTATTCATGATTTTTCTGATTTTATAGGATTAATGTTGGTTGGCCATGGATGATGGCTCGGTATGATCTAAAATGGTACTTTGGTGTGTTAATTGTAGTTATTTGCGAAAAATTTCCGCTTTGTACGAAAAATTTCAGATTTAGGGTTTTGAATTGAGGCTTTTCTAGGGTTCTTAAGGAACTCTTGAATTGACTTTGTTTAAAGGGTATTGTAACCCTAATAATGTGTATTGAATGACGTAGGACTTGTACTTGTAGTTGTGGTTGTATTGGTTGAAAATGCATGATGAATTGTAGGTTGGAAATCTGAAATTTTAAGGGAAAATGCTGTCCAAATGTTAGGTTCATATGATTTCTTGGATTTGGGTTGCTAGAGTGTTAATTAGTGACTTTGGGGTTGTCTAAACCCTTAGCCGTAAATGTTTCTTATATCACTTTTAGGTTCTATTGGCCTTACACTAGCGATATGTGGTTTGGGTTTATGACTCGTATTCGAGTCTCATTGTGTTTCTTGAATGTTTTAGGGCGTGCCGGTGATTCAAGGCGCTAGTTGGGTGGAAATTTGTGAAAACTTCCTTTGCTTGATTGGTGAGTGTACTACTCACATGATTGTTACCTTATGGCTTTATTATACTTGAAATCTATGATTTGAATGATTGTGTGTACTGTTGAGATTGATTGAGTCGAGGGTGTATTTTATCACTTTCAGACTTTATGGCTTATGCGACTGTTTACTGTATCAATTGAATGTCTTGTGAATATACTTGAACTGGTGTCGTTTGGACGTGTATCCAACGACTTTTACTGTTTACTCTGAGCTCAACCCCATCGGCGGTCGATTGATTCGAGCCAGCAAGGGCATGGTCGAGGAGATTGATAAGCCATGGGGACTGTTTCTATGAAATCATTGGGTATGAGACCCTTGATTCCGGTATACTCGAGTATTACCATTGTAAACTGATTGGAGTTCGGGCCCGGTAGGGGTATGTGAGGTGGAAGGAAATTGGGGAAAGTGGAGTCTACGGTATTGGTTCCTCCTTAAGCGTTGACGGAGGGTCAACGGTGCAAGATCAAGTACGGCAAGCGAGGAAAAGGGCTCTTGAGAGCCGACCGTATCCTTTTACATATCTTTATTGAAATGTGGTGCTCGTTGACTCACTTATTGAATGTACTTGGATTGAGTACCTTTGTGCTTATATGAACTGTGTTACTTGAGTGATGGTACCTGATTGGGCGAAAACTCACTCCATTGCCTTTATTTTCCTTACAGGGATATGAATACCTTTTGGGGAACTGTGGTTTTGAAGCCCAGTTGAGCTAGTTTAATATGCTTTTGTATAGCTCCTCGATGGTGGGAAAACTTTAAATGTATTTTGACACAACTTTTCCTTTTGAGTTGTAAATTTGAAACCGTATGTGTTATTTTGGTTTGTAAATGTCAAATTCCAAGGTTTATATGATTTGTTGGTGATTGATTGGGTTTCGGACAGGTTTGGATTTCAAATGACAAAAGGAAAAAAATTTGGCGAGAAATGGCACAGGCGAATCAGGCCGAGAATCCGGCCAGAACTTGGCCTGATTGATGGGCGGATTGCCTTGGATTTTTTTGAATCCGGGCAGTTGGTCACTGCCTCCAATCCGGCCAGATTGTGACGTGGCCGAGCCTATTCATGTGCGGCTCCATTTTTCCATTTTTCGTTTCGCAAATTTTGAATCGTTTGAGCGTGCTATTACCTTTCGGAACGTTTTAGATTGTTTATAACCGTCATAGTAGTCCTGGCGAGAGTTGGGCAGGCAGTCCTCTAACCCCTTTGGTACGCCTTAGGGGAAGGTAGGGCTATCACAGGTGGTATCAAAGCCTAGGTTAGAGATGACCTAGGCAAGTTTGAATTTCATACCATAGGACCTGTGTGAGGGAAGTGTTACGGTATCGTTAAGTGTGATTATGCTTTTGTTGTCTAAGATATGAACCTTTTTGCTATTCTTGTAGGCCATGACTGGAGCAAGCGGAGAGGGCGGGGGTGAACCGCCTCAGAGACGCCCTCGTGTGATTGACTATTAAGAAAGGCCAGGAGGTCCGATTCGGCTTTGGTATACCGCCAGTCGACCCGTCGTTGTAACCGTTGTCAGAACCACTCTTACGTCGATCACGTGGTCATGGCGGTGTTAGGCGAACGGAGGAGACTTAGGCGTGCCGCCGCCAGGGATCACACGGAGATACTTAGGTTGAGGGGCATCACGAGGATGCAAGCCGACCGGATAGGGGAGCTCCGAGAGGACATAGCTATGGAGCAAGAACGCACTAATGCTCTTAAGGAGCAGTTGCAAGAGGTCAACCATCGTCTTACCAATGTCGTCCGGGAAGTTAGAGACCGTTCCCGCGGCATTATTAACGAGTGCGAGGCACTAATCCAAGGTGTGATTGGCGCCAATGCGCAAGTGGAGGCTCTTAGTGATGGAACCTCTGAAGAGGGAAGCACCCCTAGTTCTAGCCAAGGGGGAGAGTTTGTGGCCTCCGTAGGGAACTAGGCTAGAACTCTTTTGAACCACTTTTGATTCCATGGGAACCGTAGATCGGGGAAAGAACCCTTAGCTAGCCATTTTTGTGTGACAGCCCCACCTCCCCCTAAGGTGAACCAAAGGGTTCGGCGGACCGCCTGCCCAACTCTTGACAGGACTACTAGCGTGGTTATGTACAGTCTAAAACATTCCGGAAGGTATCAGTGCGCTCAAACGAAGCAAAAATCATGAAACGAAAACGGAAAATCGGAGCCGCACATGAACAGTGCCGGCCACGTCACAATCCGACCGGGACCCAATCGAATACAAGTAACTTCATATAATCCTTGAAATGGACATATACAAACCAAATATAACACATGAACATGAGTACACGCTTTTATAAACCACATTCGTATTTTTACAAATCAAAAGGGAACATTAGAATCCAAGTACAATTAGGGTTTCCAACCATTGAGGAGCTATACAAAATATCTAAACTAGCTCAACTCATGCTTCAAAATCACAGTTCCAAAAAGTGGTTCCCTGTAAGGAAAACAAGGATAACGGAACGGGATGAGCTAGAAGCTCAATGAGGTACCAAAAGTATAACAGTGGAAATCATGAGAAAACACTTTTAGGGCACATATACACATCAAGTAAGAGAAATAAACGAACACCACAATTTAAAGGATACAGGTGGCCCTCAGGAGCCAATTCCCTGTTGCAATACTTGATCCAGCCTCGTTGACTCTCCGTCAACATTTAATAACACACTTATGTCCGTAGACCCCTCTTATGCCAAAATCCCGTTCACCAAACATACCCCTTACCTGGCCTGAACGCCGAACAGGAACAGTAATGGTAATACTCGAGTATACCGGAATCAAGAGTCTCAATATCCAAAGATTCCCTAGGAACAGGTACCCATGGATTGTCAATTACCTCAACCAAGCCCTTGCTGGCTCGATTTAATTGACTCCCCATGAGGTTGAACTCAAGTTTAACAGGAAGATCGTTGGACACACTTCCAAACGATCTCATAACAAGCGCAAGTAATAAGTTCAAGTACATAACAAGTACAAGTAACAAGTAATAGATTCCAGTTCATTCAGTACAGGCAAGAGAACGAGTGTGATAAAGTACACCCTCGTCTCATTCAGAATGACACAGTTCATAGTTATCCATGTCACACATTTCAAGTATAGATGAACCAATTAAACAATAATTCAGGGGAGTGGTACACTCACCTATTAAGGCGAAATAACGTCCAGAATATCTTTCCGGGTAACACTCTCAATCACCGATGAACCCTAAGGTTAATCAAGAGAAAATATTACAGTTCCTCCAGCAAAAGTTAGGTGAATCGAAGACAATTCAAATACTACTAGTACAAAGTATAAATATGATTTTGGAAGTGAAAAGAGTACATTTAAACCAAAGGACATGAGTAAAATATTTGGAAAACTTCTACTCGCTCGTAAAACTTTGAAATATCCATTTGAGTCGTGTGACAGCTCCACCTCATCCTAAGGCGAACCAAAGGGTTCGGCGGACCGCCTGCCCAGCTCTCGCCAGGACTCACTCACTCGCATCAATTAAAATAAGGTGCAACCTCAATAATAAACGAAATAACGGTTCCCAAGTTTGGAACATACAAATACATTCATTTCTATCCCAACCATCCATACAGTCCCAAATACATCAAAAGAGTTAAGTTCTCAGTACATTCAACCCTAATCGAGCGGCTAGTGCAAGTACAATTACAAAATTCAAAATAACTAGACTACGCTAGTCTGTACACGTCTCACGCCTCGCTCGTACCCCTGTAAGGAAAACAAATAGCGTGGAATGAGCTAAAAGCCCAATGAGGTTCTAAATAGCAAGTTAACCCATATTTAAAAGTGCAAGTATCACGTAGCAAAGTAATGAGCATGAATAGTTCATAAAAGTGAGCAATAATACTTCAAGTAGCAAATCTCAAAGTGAGCGAGTGTAAAAGTTTTTCAAAAGAAACAATAATCCAATAAACAATAATCACTCCAAAGTATAAGGATACGGATGGCTCTCAGGAGCCAAATTCTCATTGCATCACCGGAGTTTGATCAAGTAATAGTTGACACTCCGTCAACCTTCAAGTAAGTAACCAATCCAGTAGAGCACCACTTACACTACTCTCCGTCCACCATTCACACCCCCTACTGGGCTCAAAATTCTCAATAAACACGGGTGCTAATACTCGAGTATTCCGATTAGTCGAGGAGATATCACTCCACTCGACAAAACGAAAGACCCATGGTTCGTTACCCAATCGACCAAGCCCTTACCGGCTCGACTCGATTAACTAGCCAATGGGGTTTGGGGTCCCCAAAAGTCGATGAGGTAACACTCCAATCGACTGAATTAAAATAAAAGTATGGAGACGGGAATGAGAGGCACCTCCCACTCGGATAGAGTGTGGTACATACTGCCGCTCCACACTTACAAATCAAGTACAAGTATATCAAGTTAATTGCAACAATAAATAAGTAGATATCATATTAGGGCAAGTGCGATAAAGTATACCCTTGCCCGATCAACAAATCTCGTATCATGTATTTTCATGGATCAAGTATCAAAACAAGTGTCAAGTTCAACCAGATATTTGGAAGCACTCACCAAAAGTCTAGTGCCTCTCAAAAACACGTTCAGGTCCAACTCCTTGGTTGGAGTCCAAATCTGCGATAAAATATCATTTACGAATGTAAAATTTTCTAGAGTTCGAAACATAGGAGTTTCGCTTCAAGAAAATCAAGTAAATGCAACTCGTTTGAGTAGTATTCAAGATACTTATCAAATTCTAAGAAATTCATGCTCGCTCTTAAGACTTTGAAACTTGGAAACAATTATACTTTGAAATACCATTTGGGTCGACGAAATGGAGAAAAGTATATCTATTAGTCATAAATTTCATTTTTCCAAGGGTACAAGGTCGGCCAAGTTCTAACTTATATACCTCGATAAAAGAAGGTGCAATATCCTAGATGGTTCAAGTGGTATTCGCTCTCAAACCTTACTCAAGTCGCAAGCATATCTACCTAGTTCTCGAGCATAAATTTGGGCAGCACGCCCTTTGTATTTACCTATTTTCCAGCCATTTATGGCTTCATTCTTTTCCTCAATCAAACCAAAAGTTACACACAACATAATCTCATTTCATTAGCCGTCCAATAGGCTCAAGGTCATACAAGTACAAAATCAAGCTAAGAACATGTGCGGAAATGAAGTTTAAGTTAGGAAACAAAAGGCAGATTTGACATTGTTTTGCGTAACAGACACAACCGGAGCTACGCTTATCGGATTGGGGTGAAATTTATACCGTTTCGAAGCTAAGACAGAGGGCTATAACTTTGATGAAGACTACTTAGTCCAGTTCTCATCCTAACTAGGTCAAAGTTACCAAAACAACCCCAGATTTTTCAGTTCGAAGCTCACTGTGAAATTCAACTAGCAGTCCTGATTCATTCAATCATATCTCAGCACACACAACTCCGATTCAGGTAATTCCAAAGCCATTTGAAAGATAAGATACAAGGCTATAATTCTTAAGAAGACATCAACAACCAAATCAGTAGTATTCCCAGTCAAACTAACCAATTACAGAAGCTGATTATCAGTTTCGGACAGAAACAGGGCAGCAGGGGTATTTCGGTCTTTTCACAGGCTACGGAGGTCGGATTGGGATGAAATTTTGTAGGAAACCATAAAATATCATTCTCTACAACTTTTATGTTTTGGGATAAGGCTGGTTCGGTCTCTAACATACTCAAACAGAAACGGGCAGAACTGAACCATAAGAAACCGATATTCTGGAAATTTGCTCCATTCAAGGTATAACTCTCATTTTAAGCTTGAAACCAGCACTACAACCTCATATACAAGCTTATATACATCATATACCATCCATACAGCAAGTATAAGAAGAAAATCATTCAAACCCAAAGCTGAAATTTTACACTACAAAGCTGGAATTGACCAAATCTACTACTAAACCATGAGATCTACCCAACAAACCATAACTTTCACTTGTAAACCATTAAGTAGTACAACCATGAACTAATACCTTCCTTACCTAGGATTGGAGAAGCACAACAGCCTCTAGGAAGCTTGAACCACCAAAACTCTCCACTCCAAGATGGCAATCCACCTTCCTAAGCAACTTCCATGGATTATTTGGTGAATCTATCGGTTAGTTTGCAAGATTGAGCAAGAAATCAAGATGGAATGAAGTGTTTCTTTCTCTCCTTTTCTCTCCTTTTCTCTCCTCACTCTCACGGCCAAATGTGCAGAAATGAAGAAGAAATGCAGCCCAAGGAAAGATAAGAAAGCAAGAAAAAGGCTTGGTCAAAGTTTAACACATGTCACAATTTGATTGGTGGTCAAAATTTTCTTTTCTCTCTCTTGTTTTTTGTCCAACTTTTCGGCTGCTTTATCAGATATTTTGGGGCTGATTTGACTCAATTAATAGCAAGGGTATTAAGGTAATAAAGTGGTGTTCACGTGGTGCACTCACTCGGTAACAAACGGTGCACGTCGGTTCTACCCGTTTTTCCTTAACTCGCACGTACTAGGATTTTTTTACTTATAATTCACTAACTTAATATTCTCACTTCTAATCTCATATTATTTCTCATCTAAAATTCACTCTTAATTACTAAATTTAGTACACAAACCTCCACACTTAATCACATTACCAAAATACGTGAAAACTCTAATTTACCCGAACTATAAAACTAAGGGTAAAACTCTTAATTCTATTCTTTATTCTAACCCTTGAGGATGTAAATAAGTAGTATAGCTATAATAAGGTAATGTATTTCAAATAAAAGGGAATTTTAAGAAAAATGTGATGAATTTTACAATTCCATAGAATAAAATTAGGGTTTTGAGTCAAATATGAGGGATTTAAACACAACCTGTTAGTCACAAGTAAACTAGGGTTTTAAAGTACAAGTAGGGTTTCTAGTCTTTAAAATAAAATAATGTTTTAAAACAAAAATAAAATAAAGAAACCGTAATATCCTCTTTGAGACTAAACAAAAACATTATCCTAAAAATCGGGGTATCACAAGTCGAAGAAATGAAGAAAACGTATTTCTATTAGTCGTAAATTTCATTTTCCAAGTGTACAAGTTTCGGCCAGATTTGAACTTATATACCTCGATAAAAGAGGACGCAAATATCCTAGATGGTTCATATGGTATTCGCTTTCAAATCATTACCTAACCCTTGAGTGTAAATTTGGGCAGCACGCTCTTTGTATTTACCTATTTTCCAGCCACTTATGGCTTCATTATTTTCCTCAATCAATCCCAAAGTCATACACAATATAAATTCATCACAACAGCCGTTCAATAGGCTCAAAGTCATTCAAGTACAAGATTTAGCTAGGAAAATGACCGGAAATGAGCATTAAGCTAAGAAACCAAAAAGGCAGATTCATCGCTACTTAGCGTATCGAACATAACCGAAACTACGCTTATTGGATTGAAGTGAAAGTTATACCGTTTCGAAGCTAAGATAGAGGGCTATAACTTTGATGAACACTACTTAGTCCAGTTCTCACCCTAACTAGGTTAAATTTAGCAAAACAGCCCCAGATATTCCAGTTTGAAGCTCACTGTGAAATTCAACTAGCAGTCCTGATTCATTCAATCATATCTCAGTACACACAACTCCGATTCAGGTAATTCCAAAACCATTTGAAAGCTACGATACAAGGGTATAATTCTTAAGAAGATATCGACAACCAATTCGGTAATATTCCTGGTCAAACTCACCACTTACAGAGGCTGATTATCATTTTTGACAGAAACAGGGCAGCAGGGGTAATTTTGTCATTTCACATGATACCCTGCTCTGATTGAGTTGAAATTTTTCAAGAAGATAGTTAACATCATTTGCTACAACTTTCATGTTTTAACCTAAGCCTGATTCAGCCTCTAACATGTTCAAATAAAACCGGACAGAACAGGAAAAATTGGAACCCTAAAGCTGAAATTTACACATCAAAGCTGGAATTTCTTTAGGCAAAGTTAACTAGCACCTAGACACAAGCTTTTCCATATATCAAAGCTAATAAATCATGAGAAACCCTTAAGCTTCACAAGTGAGCAGAATTTTTTAATATAAAACTGAAATTTACCATACCTCTACTTAAAACCATGAACTTAGCCACAAAACTACACATTTAACCTCTCCAAACCACTAATTGACAATTATCAAGAGTAGAAGGAAATTTCTAGGGAATTTACCTTGAAACTTGAAGAAAGATGATAGCTTAGGGTTTCTCCTACGAGAATCACTCCACTACAAGCTTTAATCCTTCTTAACAAACAACTTTTATGGAGTAGTTTGTGATTTGGTTGGTTGAATCCTCAAGATTGAGCAAGAAAATGGAGTTGGAGTTGAAGGCTTTCTTCTTGTTTTTCCTCCTCAAGAATTCGGCCAAGATGCTAGGAAAATGAAGATGATTTTGGTCAATTTTTGGTATTTAGTAAAGGTGATGAATAGTAGGTCAAAGTCCATCCTCCAATAGTTACTTGACACTTGTCCATTCCTATGCTTGATCTCATCCTTTTGTCTCTCCTTACAAATTAACCTAGCTAACCTCCAATTATCTCCTAACATATGGTAAATGAATCCCTTAATGCAAAATTTAACCTAATTGGCCGAATTAATCGCACTTAACGCACTAGCGGGTCCCACGTCCACTATACACTTCAAATATCTCACGAACTAACTTATACTAGAAAAATAATTTAAAAACTGTATTTACTTATAAAAATATCTCTAAAGTTAACATAATAACAAAAATGTAGAAAACGGGTACAAAGAAAGAAAATAAGGCCTACAAATTCAGAAAATTTTCGGGTTCTCACATTTTGTACGTTTGGACTAGCTTTGTATATATACCTTTTGATGATGCCGTTCTCTCATGGACTTTCTTTGTTTGTACTTGACTGACTGTTAATGTGTGACTCGTTTGATACTGTTGTGTGATATGTGATATGTATATATGTGTTGATGGTGAATATCTCTTGGCTTCTTACTTACGTTTACCGTTGTCTTTAATGTTATATTTACGTTTTACCCTAGATCGACTAAACTCTATGGAAGGAACACGTAGTGGTCGAGGCTATGGACGCGGGAATAGGCAACCCACGTCTATAAGGGGCACTGGGGAAATCTCATCTGGACCAAACCCAGAACCTAGGGTTGATCCCAATGTCCAAATAGCTGCTGCCATGCAGTAAATGACTGACTTGCTAGCCCAAGTGGTGCAACAACAGGGTCAAAACTCTAACCCCAACCCTGGGAACCCCGGTAACCATGTGGAGAGCGAGGACAAGGCCCTCGAGAGGTTTCAAAAGTTTGCCCCACCATAGTTTATTGGGGGCCCGATCCAAATGTGACCGAAAGATGGCTAGAAAAGATGGTGGACATATTTGCTGCCCTGCACTACACGAAGGAAAGGTAGGTGACTTTTGCTGTCTTTCAACTGGAAGGGGCGGCCCGTTCTTGGTGGAACGTCATTCGGCAAAAGTGGGAACGAGAACAGACGCCAAGGACGTGGGTACATTTCATGAGGGAATTCAACGCCAAGTTTTTCCCTTCTTTGGTTCAGGAACGGAAGGAAGACGAATTTATCCGACTTCGCCAAGGGACCCAGACGGTGGCCGAGTACGAGAGCCAATTCACTCGGCTGTCCAAATTTGCGCCCGAACTCATCATGACCGAGCAACGAAGAATACGGCGATTTGTCCAGGGTCTGAACGTGGAAATCCAGAAGGACCTTACGGTGGCCCAAATTAACGCTTTTAGTGAGGCCGTGGAGAAGGCTCAACGAGTTGAAAGTGCCAGGCTCCAAGTGAGGAACTTTCAATCTAAAAAGCAAGGATTACCTGGTAGTAGCTCTGGGCAGGGAGATAAGAGCACCCCTCCCAAGTTTGGATGAGGAGCCGGAGGTGGAAGGCAGCCGGGTGTATCGAGAGGGGCTCAGTCAAGAGGTGGCTAGGTTGGGCGAGGCCAAAAAGAAAATTTCCAAGGGGGCTCAGTTTCGGCATCTCGTGGTCCCTGTGGGCATTGTGGGAAGTCAAACCACACCGAGGACAATTACTGGAGGAAGGAAGGAAAGTGTCTACGCTGTGGGAGTACAGACCACCAACTTGCCACTTGCCCGGTCCTAAAACGAGATGGAAGGGGGAGCCAGCAACCACCGAGGACCAATTCTGGACCGGCTAAGGGGAAAGTGACTAAACCCAAGGTGTCGGCTCGAGTATACTCACTAGAGCCACAACAGGTCCCTGATTCTTCCGAGGTCGTAGAAGGTACGATCCCTGTATTCCACCGATTTACGAAAGTCTTGGTAGATCCCGGTGCCACCCATTCCTTTGTTAACCCCAATTTTATGTGCGGAATCGATATAAAACCTGCTAGTTTACCATATGACCTAGAAGTCAGTACCCCCACGGGGGACCACCGTCTGATCACTAGCCTGGTTTATAAGAATTGTGAAGTTTGGATAGGAGAGAGGAAGTTGCTAGGGGATTTGATAAGTCTGTCCATTAAAGGGTATGACGTAATTCTAGGCATGGACTGGTTAGCCAGGTATAATGCTCAACTTGATTGTAAGAAGAAGGTGGTAGAATTCCGTATTCCTGGGGAGGCAACCTTGAGGTTGGATATAAGGGGTAGGTTGGCCTCATCTGCATTAATTTCGGGTATTCGAGCTAGGAAATTATTAAGTAGTGGGGCGCAAGGGTTTTTAGCCTTTCTAATCAATACCCCCACCGATAAATTGTAGGTAGAGGATGTGCACGTAGTGAAGGAATATCTAGACATATTTCCTGATTAGTTAGTAGCCCTACCTCCGGAGAGAAAGATAGAATTCAAAATTGATCTGTTACTGGGAACGTCACCTATCTCTAAAACCCCGTATCGGATGGCACCTGCTAAACTTAAGAAATTGAAATTGCAGTTACAAGATCTTTTGGAGCGAGGGTTTATTCGAGAGATTGGGTCTCCTTAGGGAGCCCCTGTGTTGTTTGTGAAGAAAAAAGATGGGGGTTTGCGGATGTGTATAGATTATCGGGGGTTGAATAATGTCACAGTTAAAAATAAGTATCCACTGCCCCATATCGATGAATTGTTCGACCAGTTGCAAGGAGCAGTGGTCTTTTCGAAATTGGATCTTCGCCGGGGGTACTACCAATTGTTGATTAGGAAGGAGGATATCCCAAAAACTACTTTCAATTCGAGATATGGGCATTATGAATTCGCAGTCATGCCTTTTGGACTAACCAATGCCCCTGCCGCTTTCATGGATTTAATGCATAGGGTCTTTAAGCCCTATTTGGATCGATTTGTAGTTGTCTTTATTGATGACATTCTGGTTTACTCAAAGACTCGTGAGGAGCATGAGCAGCACTTAAGAATCGTTTTGCAGACCCTAAGAGAGCATCAATTGTACACCAAGTTTAGTAAGTGCAAGTTTTGGCTGGAGAAAATTTCGTTCTTAGGGCACGTAATTTCCCTGGAGGGTATCTTGGTTGACCCGGCAAAAGTAGAGGTCGTGACTGAGTGGAAGAGGCCAGAAAACCCCACTGAGGTTCGTAGTTTTCTAGGGCTGGCTGGGTACTATAGGCATTTCATTAAAGACTTTTCCAAACTGGCCGGTCCTTTAACCGACCTGACGAAGAAATATGGTCGCTTTATGTGGGATACCAAGTGCGAAGCAAGTTTTCGAGAGCTAAAGAAAAGATTAATCATGGCACCGATTCTAGCTTTGCCTAACGGAGTAGACGGTTTTACCATTTATACCGACGCGTCACGGGAAGGTCTGGGGTGTGTGCTGATGCAAAATCGGAATGTGATATCTTTTCCCTCTAGGAAATTGAAACCCAATGAGCAGAACTACCCAACCCACGATTTGGAGTTAGCCGCAGTTGTTTTTGCCTTGAAAAAGTGGAGACACTATTTATACGGGGTAACCTTCGAGGTTTACTTAGACCATAAGAGTCTTCGATACCTTTTCTCGCAAAAGGAGTTGAATATGAGGCAGCGATGGTGGATGGAGTTTCTGGAGGACTACGACTGCACTATCAACTACCATCCGGCGAAAGCCAACGTGGTGGCGGATGCCTTAAACCGGAAGGCTCAAGTAGCGGGGTTAATGATTAAGGAGTGGGATCTGTTAGAATCGGTTTGTGAGTGGAAACCCTGTCTGGGAAGTCAAAAAGTGATTTTTAGTAATATTCAGGTAACGTCCACTCTACTGGAGCGAATTAAAAAAGCTCAGAAGGAAGATTCTATGATACGGAAGTGGAGAGAGAAAGTGGAAAAAGGGGAATTGGCCGACTTCAACTTTAGTCCCAAGGGTGTGTTGAGATATCGAAACCGAGTGGTGGTGCCCAAAGATGGAATGTTAAAGAAGGAGATTTTAGAGGAAGCTCATCGGTCCAAGTATACAATCCATTCGGGTGGCAATAATGTGATGTCCCCACTTCTCCCTAAGGCGAACCAAAGGGTATCCGCGGGACGCCTGCCCAACTCTCGCCAGGACTCACTACAATCCATCATTCAAAAGGTCGAAATACTTTAAGTAACTTCAATACATAATTAAAGTACTCCAAATATCTCACACTTACAATTATGCAACTTTCAAGCTTAAATACAACCCAACGGAAAAGGGTACAATAGCCATCCGTTATAATATAACTTAAAGTCTTCAAAAGAAAACAATCTAGTACTACTCACGAGCACCCTTGGTCTCGAACCCTGTAAAAGAAAATCACAACGTGGGATGAGCTACACAGCCCAGTGAGGTTCCAAGACACTCTAACAATTCAAATAAATCAAGTAAGTTGGGCATATCATATGCATGGTTCAAGGTTACACAATGGCATGTTATCATGAGGTGATAATCATTGTACGGGTAATTTGAGACATTTATCATGCTATGAGACATTTATCATGAGACAGTCATCATGGTTCAAGACATTGGCATGTATAGTTCACGAGTGATTGGAGTTTATTACAGGTGCGAGTAATTAAGCATGTTACAGGTATGGAGCATTAACATGAAACAGGTATAATGATATGAGTACATTGGACAGGTAACAGGTATGAAGCATATCACAAGCATAGCTCAGGATTTCATGTTGGCATTTTAGCATGAAACAATTATCATGATACAAGGTAAACATATACTGTAGGATACGATGTTCCAGTGGAGCTCTGTCGGTCATCTGCACCTTATGACTTCCGGATCCCCTCGGTTTGACTGGTCATCACCTTATCCCTCCAGTGGTAATACTCGAGTATACCGAAACGGTGTCCCAAGGTTCCAACCTACCCGACCGAGCCTAGTCCTGGCTCGAGTAGGTTAGTAACCATGAGCAGGGTCCAGTTCAGCTTAGAGCTTACAACATGCACAAGTAATCAAGTAATTCGGCAAAAGGTAAAATTCATCATTTGAGTAGGTCGAGTGAGGTAAAGTACACACTCGCCTAACAATGATGGACAGCTTCATATAACATGCGATTCATGATAATCAAGTGATCAAGTGGATACTTAGCACGTAAGCACGTAAGCAATACAAGTTGATTTCATGGGAGCATGTAATTCACGGATATTACATATTCATGTAAATTGGAAATCGAGTAAACAGATAATCAAGTAATCAGGTAGTCATGTGATTTGATAAACGGTTCATGGCTGACGGGTAACGGTTGAGTAGTGACGGTTAATTGACAGGCATTTGTCATATTAATAGGCCATCATTGGCCGTTATCTCATTTTTACCATGTGAGAGTCGAGGAGATTCACTCCAACGACGTATGCAACCATAGCATACCAAGTCATGTTATTTGAGCATTTCCAAGCATGAGTTATTCATCTCAAAAGAGAACGAGTGCGATAAAGTACACACTCGACTCCATTTTTCAAAACCGAGTAGGCTAAGCAAGCAATCTAGCAAGTTAAGCATGTATCGAGTTCATATGGTCATTTGATATGGTTAATCATTTAACCAATTCATGTAGATATGCAATGCAAGTATACATTCCTTAAATAGGCATGAGTATGGTAAATACTTAACACATAATACTTAACACTTAATAATCATGAAATAAGCATGTCCTAGACTTATTCAATTACGTATCCCTATATGGAACACTCACCTAGTCAAAACAAGCGAGTAGTTCTCAAACAAGCGTTTTAGGTGTCCGCTCCGAGTTCCTCTTGGAGATTCCCTCGAGTGCCTGAGCAAACAATAATCAAGTACCACTCAATATCACTACGAATCTCTAATTATCGAGGAAGATTGTACGCTAGTGCAATCTAAGGAAATCTTATGAAAATGAACCTCAATTACTCGTAAATCGAGGTTCAAGTGGAGTTTCTTAAAGTACATGAGCAATCGAGTTTTCATTTTGGAAATCAAGTATAAAATGTTCAAGTAATATCGAAGGAATAAGGAGTATTTGAAAACTCCCTTCCCTTGGAATTCGGAAAATTTTCAGGTTTGATACGATACTTTGAAAAATCGTATCTCACATTCTACATGTCAAAAATTGGAAAACTTGGTACCATTGGAAATCTATTTGAAAGTACTAAAAGTTCTCAGAAGACACTTTTCCTCGAATGTAAGTGAAAGGCACTCAAATTTTGGCTCAAAGTTGGTAACTTGAATTACCAAGACAGATTTAAGTTGGTTTTTGGCCAAATTTGGAAATTCGGCAAAATTCACTTGTTTTGAACTAACCTTTGAAATTTGGAAATCAATTAGTGTTGCAATCCAAGAGTATAACAAAACAAGCAGAATGAGAAACGGAGTTTCGAGCACCAAGATATAGTAGCTCCAAGTTGCTGAAAAAGTTAAGACTGTTGGGCTATTTTCCAGGTTTGAAGACTAGATTCGAAGTATCATTTGGTCATCGAGTTGGCATTGGAAATACATCAAACTTGGTACACTAAATCTTCCATGTGTGAACAACATTTCTACCAAGTTTCATACAAAAACTCTCACGGTAAGGCAGTCATTAAAACAACCAAAGTTTATGAAGAGTTGCAAGGCTAAACTACCTTCTCACTTTTCTTTTGTTTACAAACTTTTTGTACCATGAAATCAGTTCCAAATCTCTCCATTATTGAAACCAAGAGTTCATAACATCCACTGAGCAATTTAAAGACCATTGACATCCAAATTTTCGAAATAAAACTCTCCAAATCAGATTTGACCATTTGGCTAAGAGAAAACGAAAAGTTTTCCAGATTCGATGAGCGAATTTTGTGACATCATTTGCATATCAAAATGGTCTTAGAATATTACCAAATTTTGTACAATTAAACCTCCATATGAGGATTACTCTTCTATCAAATTTTATTTGAAAATTCACACGGGAAGGTAGTTAACTAAACTATCAAAGTTCAAAAAATTTCCCAAGGTAAAACTGTCTTCTAGCTCTTCTTTCCTTTTTAAACATTTTGTCCAAAGAAACCAACCCAAATCTGGTTTATTTGTGAAAGAAAGTCCAAGGACCATATAATATAAAGTTTGGTAGATGTTGGACATCAAAGTTTCCAAAACAACAAGTCCCAAATCATTGTTAGTTACAAATCTGTCCAAGTGGAAAATTCTATCACTGTAGCAGTTTCAAACTTTGGCCACAACTCACTCAATTCAACTTGGAATTGGGCGTGGTTGATGGCGTTGCAAATCTCTCTCATAAAGCTGAATTTTCTCAGAAGAAACCATTTTCAAATTCTATCCACAAACAGCTCGTTTTTGAGCATCAAGACGTAATTTCTGTCCTGTCTCCTGGAGAGCAACGAAACAGGGCAGTGATTTTCAAACGAATGGTGTGGCTCACTCGAGTGGAACTAGGTCATGTATTTTATACCAATGGAAAGCTGGGAATATCTAGTTTCCAGTGCCACAAACGGCACTTAATTTTGACATTAAAGCAAAGCGTTATGGCCGATACAAAATGACTGCCTGGGCAATACGGGATTCATTTTCCAGTTTTGCTAACTTTGGAAATCAACTCATTTGACCAACCAAATCATGTTATTTTTCAATGAAACTTTCTACACAACTCATATAACATGTATACATCATAAACAAGTCATTAGAACCTCAAAAATTCCGCAGAAATAGGTACGTTCAAAGCAGGGGCAGAATCGAAACTTTTACCCCATGCATCTCTTGAAGTTCATACTAATAATACACCATTAATCTACCATTTTGAGCACTAAACCAACATTAAATTCATCATCAATCATCACATCAGCCATCAAGACAAGGGTGGGCGTTCATAGAGCCCACCTTCCAAATTTTCCAACAATAACAACCACCCATATGAATACAAGAGCTTAAAGGTGTTAATCAACCTCCATAAAACAAGATTTCGGTAGTTGATCGTTACCTACTTGTGTGGTGAGAAAAGTCAGAATTTTTGGCCTTCCTTAGCACAAGAAAAACTGTTAATAACAGCTCCTTTTCTTAGCTCAATGGGATCTCTAAATGTTTAGTTAAGTGTAGTTCGAATTTGGAGTGAATTGGAAGAGGTATGATGAAGATTTGATGAAGGAATTTGGTGAAGTAAACTTGGTCCTTTTCTATCTTGATGTTGCACGGCTGGAATGGAAGCAAAAGAGGCAGCAATTGAGGTAAGTATATGGAGGGTTTTAATCTAGTGTGATGCTCCCATGTGAAACTAAAATGTGTGGCTCTCATTGATTCAAAGGTCAACTCTTTTTCCCGCGTTTCGTGCTCGATTCCTCTCGAGTTTGTTTCACTAGTGCACTAAACCTCTAATGCACTTATATTCATATAAATATTATTCACTCTCAATTGTCCCAAAATAAGGGTCTAACGTTCCTCAATTTAAATCGCGCGTGTGAAAACGCGTATCTCCAAATTTAAGCGCGATAACGCGAAACTTCCGAGAAATTCTTATAACGATAGTACTAATAACTATCACTTGAGTATTTAAACATTAAAATACCTAATTTAGGTCCATTGTACATGTCTCCAATATTCCAAACTTATTGTACTCTCAATCGGTCAAGATTTCCAAAGACGTGTTCACTATTTTCACTAAACGAGCTTTCGAAAATTAATTTTTGAAACAAGTCACTTTAAAAATATAATGAAACTATATTTCCATGTAATTAGGTCTCAAGAACTTAGAAAATAATATTCGGGGTAAAAGGCGCCAAATAAATAATTAAATAAGCTAGAATAGGAGATTAAATAAGTAAATTTTGTGAGTCCTCACAACCTCCCCTCCTTAAAAGAATTTCGTCCTCGAAATTCATACCTTCTGTAATCTCAGACAACTCTGAACCGTGTGGTGTGTTCATGTCATGTGTTCTTTCAGATGCCACTGATCGGTTTCTGCTTCCATTGACTTGTCGTGGGACAGTTCCATTTCCTTGTTGAGCAGTAGTTTCTCGTGGATATCTCCTTGGACAGTCATGAACTTTGTGGTTGGTACTCCTACACCCCATACACTTTCGTCCCTTTAACCAACAGTTTTCTTCAGTGTGATTCGTCCTTCCACAATATCCACAAGTCGGACGAGGTGTTGTGACCTGACTTGCTTGCGAGGTTTTCTTTGATCGTGTCTGTCCTACTGAAGTCCCTCGCGACATAGTTCCTTTTGGTTCCTTTATCATGAGTGGTGCAGGAAATAACAGTCCTACTCCATCCACTTCTTTTCTAACTTTGGGTGGTGGTCCATTTTCTCCTAGTGTACTGTCAGATGCATCTCTTTTTCTTGCTTGAAAAGCTCTTAGTTGAGATTTTGTGCTTTCTACCCTTTGCGCTTTTTCGAGAGCGTCACTAAATATTTCAACCTGTGCTGCGGCAAGGGCATCTTGGATTTCCAAATCTAATCCTTGGATAAACCGTCTTATTCTCTTCCGTTCAGTAGCCACCAATTCTGGGGCATATGTAGATAACTTTGTAAAGCGTGTTTCATACTCAGCTACACTTAAAGTTCCTTGACGAAGCTTTATAAAATCATCTTCTCTCTTTTCTTGGACAAGTGGAGGAAGAAATTTCTCATTAAATTCACGTACAAAGTTTATCCAAGTCCTTAGGGTTTGATCCCTTTCCCACTTGTTTCTTACAACATTCCACCATGCTTGGCTGCTCCTTCAAGTTGAAATACAGCAAAGGTGACTTGTCTCTCCTCTGTGTAATCCAAGGCATCGAATATATTTCTTATATTCTCTAACCAATTCTCAGCCACCTCTGGATCAGGTCCTCCAGCAAACTTAGGCGGGAAAAATTTCTGAAACCGCTCTAAAGCTCGATCCTCCCCTATTTCTTGGTTTCCCCATTGGTTTCCTTGTCCAACACCTTGACCTTGTTGAGCTACTAAGAGCTCTAGGATATCCGTCATGCGAGTTAAAACTTGTCCCATTTGGTCATTTCCTCTCCCAGCACTTAACTCGGCATTTTGGTCAATATCAGATCCATTATCTATGTCGCGCCCCATTTTTAATAAAATAAATAAATGGTTTAAAAAGTGAATTTTTGATTGAAAAGGGAAGTAAGTAAAGAAAATGAAATGGGCCTAAATGGGACTTTGTAATGCGACGATTTTGACCCAAAATAAGTTTAAAAAGGGTTTTGAAATAAAAATCGGAGTCGCCACTTGGTATTGAGTTAAGGTGTACCAAGTCACCTAAAAATGAATTTTTCGAAAAAATAGAAAAACCCATTTTAAACGACTCCTAGTCTAGGAAAATCAAAGGAAAGGTTCGGGAGTCACATTTGACGAAGGGGAAGGCAAGGATAAAAATCCAAGGCACCCCTTCGACCTAGCCAAGGCTAGTTGCGTGATTTAGTCAAAGATTTTCTTGTTTTAACCTTAAGATTCATCACATTTGGATGTACTATATGAATGCATACCCTAAACCTAGGAGGGCATCGGGGGGCAAAATTTCTTTTCAAAGCTTGAATGGTGCCAATCACATTAATTGTGATGCCCAATAATGACTCTTTGGAGAGGTCACGAATAATGCAAAAATATGAGATTCTAAGAAAAGGAAATGGATAAAATAATTATAGAAATATACATGTCTTAAAGGAATGCATCATGTCGGGTACGGGGGACTAATGTTCGTGACTCAATTTTCCCTTTAATAGAGGGAATACGAGCGTGCTAAGGCTAGAAAGCCAAACTCGTCCATATCCCATATCCAAAGGGGTTGTTCCTTAATCCAATCAAGCAAATGAACTAACCTAGTTCTAATGCTTATATATAAAATGCAAGTCTAATGTCATGTTTCATACAAAAGGGGCAAGTAATATACATATAAGGGAAAATATGGGGGAGGGGGTATACGTATATAAGGAAAGTGTCATGCAATATGGTGAAAGAGACCATAAAAAGTAAAGATATGCATGAGATGAAGTGATTTTATCACACAATCATGATCTAACGCGCGAAGGGCTCCTAAGGGTCTAGCGTTGGACTAGCCCATGTTTCTACTTTCTCACTAGCGTTGGACTAGTGAGAAATCGAACAAGGAAACCACAACTAGCGTTGGACTAGTGTGGTATCGAGAAATGGATCACAACTAGCATTGGACTAGTGTGATAACGTCAATCATTAATTATAATCTCATAAAAACATAATAAAGCGAGTAAACGCATAATATCACAAAAACACATAACACGTAATCATGCTATCTAGATGCAAGACCCTAAGAAAGCGGTAACACATAGCACGTAAGCATGCAAATCACGCAAGGCAAATAAGCCCTAACTATTACATTTGAGGGGGGCCTACTACAATCTAAAAGGGGAAAATGAGATAGAATAATTAAAATAAATACGTAACTATTACAGCTTGGCATTTAAATGCCTTTCAAATAATTAAAATTGAGAGGAAAATGAAATAAATACTCAAAATTTAAACAAATAAAGCAAATAAAGAAATTGGATAAAAAACTTTCAAGAGGGCATGCAATTTAAACACATAAAGTCATATAATGCACATAGGGTCAAATAAATGAAAATAAGGGATAGAGTGTACCTCCCTTGAGTCGGGACCCTAGTGACACGAATTTACTTATTTACCCTCCAAAATAATAAAAAAAGGTCAAGGCATCACTTTAATAACATGAAATGAAAATAAACAGGAAATTGAGTCACTCAAATCATTCAAATAAAAATAAACAACTCATATTCGATAAATTAAAACAAATAAGGACCCAATTGAAACAATTAAAAAAAAACTTGAGGGGTCAAATTATTATTACAAACATCAGGAGAGTAAAATCAAAATAAATCAGAATTAAGGCTTAAGATGAAACCAATCAAAACCAAATGCTAAACTTCACAAAAATGAATCGAAACTCACTTGCTCCACTTGCTAAGATTAAATAACAAAAAGAACTACCTAAATCTTTTGCAAAACCCAAATCAAAAAATTATAAATCCATAAAAATTATTAGACTTCCAATTTCTTCCTAAAACTCACATATAATCTGTCCAAAAGCATATTAAGGCATACCAAAAAAAAAGAAATCATGTTAAAGGGACACAATAATTCACTTTTTCCAATTTTTCGGACATGGTAGAACAAAAGAGAACTTGACGGGTTAGAATGTGATAATTGGAACATTTTCATGCAAGTTTCATGCAAGCTACGAGATATTGTTCTATAACCAAGGCTTGCAACAACTCATGAAACTTTCTGCAGTTCATGCTCACGAAATTTCTACATCTTTCAGCTATTCATCATGCAAAGCTGCCACACAAGAAGGAAACCAAGAGAACTACACCATACCATTTTGATAGGGGCAACAAGAACGTAAACCACATTCCCCAACCTTGGTAAACTAAACTTCAGGGTTAGAATCATACAATGTGAGAAAAAAAAACTAAAGGCACAAGAGACTGGGAAAACAGCCATGTATGACCGAAGGTAATACGAAATTAAAACCAGAATCAGCCAAACGGGAGCTCAGACTCTGGTGAGAACCATTAAGAGTTTCTTTTTTTAAAAAAAAAAAAACAAGTCACGGCTGCATCAGGTGCGAAAAATTGCAGAAAAAACTGAGAAAAAAAAAAGGAAGGAACTTGCGGCACGCATTTTCTCTGCAACTTTGCCGTCTATCACCCACCCAGGAAGATTGCAAAGACTGCAAACATAACTGCGAACCCAACTACCATTAAGCAATAAGCAAAACTCAAAAGAGATTTCAAGTCATTCCAGAAGCTTGGTAACCCAAAGATTGTATTTTTTGTGTCAAAATTGCTGCGACAAAACGAAAGCTACAAGCTTGTTGCAGCAAAAAATTATTCTACGCTTTTCCAACATATTCAAAAGTGCAACTAGCTATGAAAAATGCAGGAAAGATGCAAAGGAAGGAACCCACGGCAAGCATGCACATGATACTCCAATCAAATAACAAGCAAACCAAGCACTTCAAACAAACCAAAAAAAAATTCAGCAACCAAAGAGAGAAAAAGTCTGTCCACGCTGCTGCAACAAGCCGAAAGCTTTAAGCTTGTTGCAGCAGATTTTTATGTGCAAAGGTTCAAACTTTTCCTGCGTTATCCTTCTTCCTTTGACAACAGAAACAGGAAAAAGACAAGAAACAAACAAAACACAATATTCACGGCTCATAGCTTTCTCAACAGCTTTATGGAGAGAAAAACCAACAAAATTTCATCCATAGGCTTCAAATAAAGTCTAGAATTAGGTGAACTTACAGATAAACCTGAAGAAACGATAGAAGCCGTGGATCTATGGAGAAAACCAGTGAACCCTTTCTTGCTTCTCCTCACGTTCCCTCCTGATCTTCTTTTCCTGACTTCCTCAGCCTGCAACTCTCTTGATTCCAGATTTTTGCTGCCTCAAGCTCTCCCAAACTCTCCTCACTCTCTCGGTTTTCCTTTGTCTTTCATTCCCCCCTTCTTCTGGTTTCTTCCCCCCGTAGCTTCTTTCTTTTCGTTCCTCCCTCGCTCAGTTTTTTCTTCCCCGACGCTCTAATTTCTTTCCCCAGCCGATAACCTCTCTCAATCTCCTCTATTCCTCGTTCTTTCTGACTTTTTTCTAGTTTTCTCCCCAGCTCTCTTTTCCTAAAACCTAGCCGCCCTCCCAGATTCTACTCAAACTCTCCCTCAGCCGTCATTAGCCTCCTCTCCTCACGCACTCCTTCTTTCCTTTTATAGTTACAAAGACCTCTTAGCCCTAACATCCAATGGCCAGCTTGCTGTCTTTTTCTTTTTACGGGTTCTAAGCCATCAGATGGCGCTTTCTTCACATGAACTTGAGCCTCTTAGATGAAGGCCAGGTGGAAGGGTATGAGAAAGATCCGATGGTGAGAAAAAATAGTGGAACAAATGGTGGAAAATAAAATGGGACAAAGCTGCATTTCCTTTGCATTTTCGCGCATGGTTTCTAAGCTGAGAGCTTGGGTCATGTGCAGCTCACGCATGCATGAGCTCTCCTTTTTTCTCTTCTTTTTTATCCTTTTTTTCAATTAATTAAACAGTAAAAAAAGAATAAAACATATTTTATATATATTTTTTGTGAATAATTTTCTCTTTTGACAAATTTTATGCTAAAAGTCTTAACAATAAAAAAAATAAATAGCTAAACGGACAAAAATGAATGCAAAAAATAAAAATAATCTAAAATAAAATCATAGATAATAATAATAATCTAAAATGCTATACAAATGCTAAAAGTCTAAAACCAAAATCATGAAATGAACAAATAAAATATAGACAAGAATTATCACTAAAAACAAAAAATAAAAATTATTTAAAAAGTTGGTGTCTACAGTTTGCCTTTCCTTGTCTGAGTTTTGAAAAAACTTGAGACAAAGAAGTAGACACCAAATACTTACCTGTGGTTATCCAGCTGCAAACTAGTCGAATGACTGCCATTTTTGAAATGAGGTCTGACCCCAAATAGGAAATTTAAACGGGACTGACCCAAACACGAAATTTAAAACGGGACTGACCTGAACAGGAAATTTAAACGGGACTGACCCGAACAGGAAATTTAAAATTGGGACTGACCCGAGACAGGAAATTTAAAAAAGGGACTGACCCATTTTAGTGAAAATGAAAATGAAATGCGCACTAGTGGGACTGACCCATGTTTAGTGGTAATGAAAGTGAAATGCTTACTAGTGGGACCGACCCATGTTTAGTGGCAATGAAAGTGAAATGCATATTAGTGGGACCGACCCACGGCTAGTGGCAATGAAAGTGAAATGCAAACTAGTGGGACCGACCCACGGCTAGTGGTAGTGTAAAATGAAATGCTCACTAGTGGGACTGACCCACGGCTAGTGGTAATGCACAATAAAATGCTCACTAGTGGGACTGACCCACGGCTAGTGGCGATGCAAATTAAAGTGCTCACTAGTGGGACTGACCCACGGCTAGTGGTGATGCACAATAAAATGCTCACTAGTGGGACTGACCCACGGCTAGTGGTAGTGCAAAATAAAATGCTCACTAGTGGGACTGACCCACGGCTAGTGGCGATGCCAAATGAAATGCTCACTAGTGGGACTGACCCACGGCTAGTGGCAGTGCAAAATAAAATGCTCACTAGTGGGACTGACCCACGGCTAGTGGCAGTGCAAAATGCAATGCTGTTATGTATGAAGAAACTGTATAAGACTTACTTGAAAATTTATCCAAAGATTTGCCCCAGTGTGTTGTGTTGTTATTTTCATTTGAAATTTTCCTGCAAAAGAGAAAAATAAAGAAATTGCCACCATCATTGTATCCACTCGCCTTCGAAAATCGTGTAAACATGAGTTTTTGTGCTACCTTCGTCAAATTTTTGCTGTGGCATTTCTCCAGACTGACCCGGTATGCGCTTTGCGATGTTGTGAAACTTGCGTAGCCGGCTTTGCTGAATCTCAACCATTTTCGAAAGATGACTGAACCCAAGTATGCTTTGAATAAACCACGGGGGTTGTTATTCACCAAAATTCGATGATTAAAAAAAATGATTCATGCAAGGTAATTTCACATGTTACGCAAAAAGAATGTAAACACAACCAACCGTACTTAAATCTACAAAATGCCATGAATACAAGCAATTGAGGAAAATTTAGTTCGATAAAAACAAATGTATTTGCACAAGAATATTTTTTTTACAAAGTGACACAGTTTTGGCCAACGGATGTCATATTCGAATCTCCGGATATCTTTGTTCTGGAATTCAACATTGACAGAAGTATTACAAAACGAAGAGAAATCCAAATGAACCAAGTCACCAGCTATTCCTTCTCGTGCTTGCTTACTGCAAAACCTACCTTGGCGCCCGTTCGGGTTTTCACCAAGTTTGCCCCTACCCTTTTTGTTTTTGTTTTGCTTTTCTTTTTTCTTGTTTTCTTTTCCTTTTCTTTTCCTCTTCTTCTTTTTTTTTCTTTCAAAGGTGCCCTTGCAGGTTTTCACCTAAGGAACAATAGAAAAACCCGACCATGATCGACTCAGGAATGTGACTTGAAGATTGCTGGCATCAGTAAAATGCGCTTCCTTTATAAGTTTAGGCGAAGGCATTATGAACATCACTTGCCAGTTGATTAGCGAATTTCCTAATAGAAATACAGCAAGTGACGAAAGCCATGACTTTTGGGCTTTTGTAATGAGGTCAGGTGGGGTGTTTTCAAGAAAAGTTGAGGCTTGAAAGCAAACTTTTGATGAGAGGTGTGAAATAACCTGAGATTGCATCATTTTGAGATTATCTCCAATTTTTGAACGAAACTGAGGAGAATTTGCCCCAGTTTGATTGAATTCTTCTCTCTTTGCATTTTCTTCATCGCATTTTCCTCACTTTTGCATTTTTCTTTTAAAAACTAAATTTGTCCCAGTGTGGGGTTCTTTCTTCTCTTTTGTTTTCCATCTCTCCTTCAAAATAAATTTGCCCTAGTGTGAGGTTTTCCCTTTCTTTCTGATCATCTCTTTTCAAAATAAAATTGCCCCAGTGTGAGGCTTTTCTTTTCTCTTTTCCTCTTTTGGATTATCTTTCTTTCAAAATAATTTGCCCCAGTGTGGGGTTTGCAATTCTCAGGGGTTGTCAAACGAAAATTATTGTTCTGATAGCTCAAAGGGGATGACTAGGGATGAAATGTCTTGATTGGAAAAGAAAATGGCCTGACTTTTGTCTCGCCCCTTGCGTGACTTCTAAAAGAAATTTGCATAATCAAATAAAGAACTTCTTACACAGGTTTAAGCTGTAGGTTGAAGGAATGTCTGTCCATTCATCTCTTCTAAGACAAGTGCTCCACTTGGTAGCACCTTTTTGAATGACAAATGGCCTTACCAGTTTAGACCAAATTCGCCTTTGACTTCATCTTGCATTGACGAATTCGCTTTAGGACTTTGTTCCCTTCTTCAAAGGATCGCCGGTGGACCTTTTCGGGCCATGTGTTTTTGGTAGCTTCGGCTGTGACATATAGCATTCAGACACTTTTATTAATCAGAGCCAATTGTTCATGACGTTGCTTTAATCAATCAGTTTCTTCCAACTTGGCTTCCATTAGAATACGCAATGAAGGGATTTTAATCTCGGCAGGCAGCACAACTTCTCTTTTCCTGCTTTTCATTCAAATGTCTACTGATCTTTATTGCTTTGACTTCAGTCTCGGTGCCATTGTTAACAATCTCCGTCTCTTCTAGGTTCGGTTTGGATTTTTTTTCATATTGTTCGAGACCGTTTTAAAAAAAAACCAGATACTTCCTCATTATCACTCTTGTTTTGAATTTTGGATTCTGTAAGGCCCGAAAACAACCAATGAGACAAACATAAACAATGGAAAGATCACAAATGTAACAGTAAGTAAATAAAAGGAAAGGATTGCAAACCAATTAACTACCCAACTCCTCTTGAGTTTGTAGATTAATTGAGACAAGCTACTTCAAGTTGATGAATTATAATCACTCTTGTGTACAAAGGAAGGTTCACCTCCTCCTTGCCCCGAACTCCACTCGGTCAAGCCAGGACGTTTTACTATCCCTCAGGACAACCCTCACAGAGCTACACTCATGAAAGATTCACTCACAAATGAAAAGCTTACAATGAACCTCACACCACTAAGACTACAAATCTAGCTTTGGAGACTATTTTCTAGCTAAAATATCTCTTGAGATCTTGTAAACAAAGTGTGCAAAAGTTATCTGAAGTATCTGACCAACCACTATTTATATAGGACCAAGAAAGTGCCTCATTATAGCATCCAACGGATAGAAAGTAGCTGAATAGTCAACTAGCCGTTGGGGACGTCGGACGTCCGACAGATTAATCACCGTCCGATCCCATCGTTCGAAAATCAGCCAAGTTGTCGTTCGGACGTCCGATGGTATTTTATCGTCCGAGCTTCTGTGTCCGAACGTCGTCCAGAGAGTTATCAAATCTTCGTGGAATTTTTAGGACGTCCGATGAGATTGATGTGCGTCCGAAGCATGCGTCCGATCCTTCAGGACGTCCGATGCTTCCTTACGAGCGTCCGACAGAGTTTCCTTCTTGATGTTCTTCATCCTTTCGGACGTCCGATCCTGACTATTTGAGCGTCCGACAGTTTCAGCATACTTAGTCCCCTTTCAATTGCACTTGTTCATGGAATCAAACAACTTCAAAACTGAAAGTATATCTTGAAGAAATATTAGTATCATCCATTTGTTTTGTAAACATCAAAAGATAGGGATCAAGATCAACAGATTCCATAATCTCAAAGTCATGAGTGATATCGAGATTGCCGTCATAGGATTCTAGAACAGTGATATCCAAAGGTCAAATAATTTTATTCTTGGCGATCTGAAAGAATTTAGAAAGAAATTAAAACAATAAACAATCAACTAATATAAACAAATGGTATCCAACAAAATAATGGAAAGATGTAACTATACACTCTATTGAAAAATTCAAAAAACAACATAGGAACTTGATAATGCAAAAATTGTTTTAGCAAAACTTGATTGAACATGATAAAACTATTTACACAAAAATAGTGAAAATTTTTATGAATTTTAGCAAATGACAATCCCCAAATTTATCGAAATTCCCCTTAAGAGGGAAAATACTCAGCACCCAATTGTGCAAAGCTCCTTCAAGATTTTCAAATTTCTTCGTTGGAGGTGGATGCCTCAAAGGTGTCCTTGTGTTTAGGAAAAGGATTTGTACTTATACTCGGTCTTTGTTCACCCTTTTTCCTTAGCACTATTTCCCCTGCCTAGATCATGTCTTGGACTTTGCACTTAAGGGTTCTACAATCAGTGGTTGGGTGGCCAGGTGCTCCCGAATGATAGCCGCAAGTGTACTGTGGATTATATCCGGCAGGGACGCCATGAGGGTAAGTTGGAGGGGAAATTATGCCGATTTTACCGGCAGCTTTTAATTGTTCGTACAATTGGTCCAAGAGCCTGCCAAGATTGGTAAAGGTGCGATAATGATTTTGATTTTGGGGTTCAATAGGTTGGGGGTAAGCATAGGTGGTTCTATTTGGTGGAGAAAATTGTTGATTGTAGGGAGGCCGGGGTCGAACTTGTTGAAAGTTAGGTTGAGACACTTGAAAAGGGGCTCTAGGTGGGTTGGTGTAATTTGGGCGAGGTCGGGGATGGTTGATATTGGTGTTGTAGACTGGGTGAGGATTTGGATAGTAAGGGTAAGGGTTTGAGTAGGTAGGGTATTGTCGAAGTCTGGGTCTTGGGATAGGGTTTCGATCCCAGACACAAGCTATTTCCCCCTCTTTCTTTTGGAGTTGTTGCTTCTTCCCGCTATTACTTTGGCCTTGCAAAGCTTCCACTTGAGTTTTCAGGGCAGACACATTAACAATCTTTCCAGCCTTCACAAAATCATCATATTCTTCAAGCTTATTGACAATGGCAACAAATGAGCATCCAGTCATGCGAAAGATTTCCTCAAAATACGGGGGATCATGTGCTTTAATAAAGGTGCGAATGATTTCATCTTCAGTCATTGGCGGATCAACCTTTGCAGCTATTTTTCTCCATCTTTTAGCATAGGTTTTATGATCTTCAGATGGCTTCCTCTTTGTCCCCTCTAGTGTGGTCCGTGTCGGTGCTAGTTCACAGTTGTATTCATATTGCCTTATAAACGCATTGGACAGGTCCAGCCAAGTCTTTATCTCATCAGGCTTCAAATTTGAATACCAATCAAGCGCGTCGACTTCCAGACTTTCTGGGAATACCCTTAAAGGTAGATTTTCATCATCTGTTGGCCTACCCAACTTGTTGGCGAACAATCGGAGGTGTGTCTTGGGATTGCTGGTGCCATCGTACTTGTTAAATTTCGGGGTTTTGAATCCCTCAGGCAATTGCACATTTGGAAAAAGACAAAGCTCATCATAGTCCAGCACTCTTTGCTTATTTAACCCCTGACTTTTCCTCATAAATTCATCAAAACGGTCTAGGCGCTTGAGCAATTTCATATCAACGGGAGCAGAAGATTCGCCCATCTCTGGCTTGGTTTGAACAGTATGGTCTGGCAATAAGGGCTCTGTAGCGATGGGATAAAAAGTATACTGCTCTGGAAGCATATTCGAAGTGACTTGTGGTGGTGGGATTTGCGTGTGAGTAGGAAAAAATGAAGGATTAGGAGGGTAGGTGTATGGCAAACTTGTGGTGGTATAGGTGAGAGTTGCTTCAGGTGGAATAGGGAAAGATGGTATAACAGTAGTTTGAGTCGAGGGTATGACAAATGGTTCTTGCTCAGGTTGTCTGACGGGTACGGGCTCGGGTTGAACTCCGCTACTGATAAGCTCATCAATCAATTCCCTTTGGGCCGCCATCTCGGTAGCCATCTCACCAAACTTAGTAAGCATCTCGGTTAGCTGAACCCCTAAACTCGTAGTCTCAGGTTGATCGGTAGTAGCAGACCTATCCAACGGCTCCGGTTGTGAACTCATGTTTACACGACTCCTCTGGGCTTGACTACGGGATCGTGTTATGATGGGGCTTCGATGAGAAGTTATGTTTAAATATTACCTGAGAATTTTGAAAGATTGCCTTTAGATTTAGCCCTCGCTTAGCTATTCCAATAAAAATAAAGAAAAGAAAAAGAAAAAGACAAGAGTTAGTAGATATCCAAAAAATTCGGATGCATGCCCTATGGGGGAACCCTTTTTGTGCCAAGGGTAGGCCTAGCATGAAAATGCAATCCTCTAGAGTAGGCACTATACCATACCTGAGGGGTCCGATTTGATTAGAAAGTAATTTGGAAATTTTGGACCAATTGAACAGTGGGAGATCTCCAACAAAATGAGGACAAATCCGAATGAAAGGTTGGTTTTGGTTAGCACGAGAATTTATACAAATTAATTTAACTTTGACGAGCTTGTTATTGAAGAAATTTGAAAGTTCTTAACACAGATCAAAACCCTAATTCATCCAAGTCAAATAAATGCAATGGGTGATTTTCTTAAAAATAACTAGGTTTCTCAATTTGAAATTTGATATTAAAACCCTAATTAGTCGACTGGGTTGGATGAGATTAATGATTTATTCAAAATCGACCGGATCACCTTAAAAAGGGTAAAATGGTCAAATGCATTGAATGAAATTTGATTGTTTATTCAAAATTGAATGGATAACCCTAAAAATGAATTAAACTAATCAAATGAATTGAATGAAATCAATTGATCAAACAGATCGAGTGAAATGATGATTTATTCAAAATCGACCGAATTGCCCTAAAATTAGGCAAATCGATCAAATGGATCAGACGAAATTCAAAATCGATAAGATTACCCTAAGAATGGGTAAACTAATCAAATGAATTGAATGAAATTGGTGATCTATTCAAAATCGACTAGATTGCCCTAAAAATGAACAAATTGATAAAATGGACTGGATGAGACTGATGAGTAAATTGGTCAAATTGTTTGAATAGAATTGACTAAATTGTCCTAAAATGAATGAAATTGATAAATAATTTGATCAAATGAATTGAATGGAATTGATGGTTTATTCAAAAATTGATGGAATTATCCCCCCTTTGGTAGCTTCAAAAATGCATTGCGATGCATTAGCCTATGAGCCTCCTATAATCAAGATTTGGCCTCAATAAGTTTACCATCTTAATAATGAGGAATTATTTGCGAATTTCTTCAAGTTAATGTCCTTTAAGCAAGGGATTTTTACCAACTATGTTAAAAATCGCCAAAGAATGATTGTTTGATGCTCATATTCTAATGTACCAAAGATCGCCCCAGGGTCATGGAAAAGATCGGATCCTACCTTATCTTGTGCACTACCCCTTTGGATGGTACAAAAATATAAACGTGCAAGTCTCCTTGGATTAAATATCCGAGACACAGAGCGGTTTATTCCTAACGTGGGATCCCCTAAATGGCATTCCCTTTCTATGGTTTATGTGTGATGCCAATTTATTATAGTAGTAAATATACAGTATACAAAATGTAACCTAAAGGGACCCCTTTTGTCGCCGGGGTGAGCCCAGAATGAAATGTATTTATGGTGCGAATGGAAAGTATTGAATTTAAACGTGTCACATCAAATAGGATAGGCTCCTAGAGAGTACCATGCCAGGACTCTTATTTCCTAGGGCTTATGAGTGCAATGAAGACAAAAACCAATAAAAGTTAGTTCAATCAGATAAATACACATAACACATTGTAGCAAATCAATACACAGAGATAAAGCAATAAAAGGAACAGAGGGGTTGGACCCCTCCCCTCGTGAATAGTATCCCTAATAGGATAAGGCAGACTCTATCCTAGGTAAAACTATCATGGATGCATGAGGCTGGGGCTCACTAATGCATCTAGACTTGATAGGTTTTAGGTCCCCGAGCCTTCAGACTTGGAAACCAAGGGTCATCAATTCCAAGGTTCCTTGTCGGTGGCTCGAGCGATTCCCCAGACATTGCTACGCACACATCGTGTCACGGCTACATGTCATGAGTGAATCTATCGAAAATCCTCAACCTTCAATTAAAAGCTAAAGGCTATGAACCCAAAGCTTAAAATGGAAGATTGAGTGACCCCTCGGATCAAGCTACGCACACATCGTGTCGCGATCACAAGTCCAAGTGGGTCGCCTAAAATCCTAATAGGGTGGAGTGGCGTGACAAGCCACTAAAAGAAAAATAAATGAGGGGTAAAAAATTAAAGCGTATGCACGTATGCTAGTGCTCGTTTGGAGGGGAGGGATCGAGAACCAACGCGAGGCTCTAGGGTAATGTCCCCCACCCAAATGCAATGCAAATCGCAGGATCACATAGATAAACCATTCATCCATCAAATCAATCGTACGTAAATGTGTGAGGGAGTGAGTTGATAAACCCCCGGCCCGGGGCCCCTGAATAAATTTGGGGCCCCGCCCCCAAAAAAAAAAAAAAAAAAAACCCCCCCCTTAAAAAAAAAAAAAGAAAAAAAAGAAAATGCAATCCTAAACATCCAAATGCGATATATGGAAAGGTTAAAAGAAGAAAAAGATTGACTAAATCAAATTTGCTCGGACTCTCAAATCCCCAGTGGAGTGGCCAGCTGTCGCGCCCCATTTTTAATAAAATAAATAAATGGTTTAAAAAGTAAATTTTTGATTTAAAAGGGAAGTTAGTAAAGAAAATGAAATGGGCCTAAATGGGACTTTGTAATGCGACGATTTTGACCCAAAATAAGTTTAAAAAGGGTTTCGAAATAAAAATCGGAGTCGCCACTTGGTATTGAGTTAAGGTGTACCAAGTCACCTAAAAATGAATTTTTCGAAAAAATAGAAAAACCCTTTTTAAACGACTCCTAGTCTACGAAAATCAAAGGAAAGGTTCGGGAGTCACATTTGACGAAGGGGAAGGCAATGATAAAAATCCAAGGCACCCCTTCGACCTAGCCAAGGCTAGTTGCGTGATTTAGTCAAAGATTTTCTTGTTTTAACCTTAAGATTCATCACATTTGGATGTACTATATGAATGCATACCCTAAACCTAGGAGGGCATCGGGGGGCAAAATTTCTTTTCAAAGCTTGAATGGTGCCAATCACATTAATTGTGATGCCCAATAATGACTCTTTGGAGAGGTCACGAATAATGCAAAAATATGAGATTCTAAGAAAAGGAAATGGATAAAATAATTATAGAAATATACATGTCTTAAAGGAATGCATCATGTCGGGTACGGGGGACTAATGTTCGTGACTCAATTTTCCCTTTAATAGAGGGAATACGAGCGTGCTAAGGCTAGAAAGCCAAACTCGTCCATATCCCATATCCAAAGGGGTTGTTCCTTAATCCAATCAAGCAAATGAACTAACCTAGTTCTAATGCTTATATATAAAATGCAAGTCTAATGTCATGTTTCATACAAAAGGGGCAAGTAATATACATATAAGGGAAAATATGGGGGAGGGGGTATACGTATATAAGGAAAGTGTCATGCAATATGGTGAAAGAGACCATAAAAAGTAAAGATATGCATGAGATGAAGTGATTTTATCACACAATCATGATCTAACGCGCGAAGGGCTCCTAAGGGTCTAGCGTTGGACTAGCCCATGTTTCTACTTTCTCACTAGCGTTGGACTAGTGAGAAATCGAACAAGGAAACCACAACTAGCGTTGGACTAGTGTGGTATCGAGAAATGGATCACAACTAGCATTGGACTAGTGTGATAACGTCAATCATTAATTATAATCTCATAAAAACATAATAAAGCGAGTAAACGCATAATATCACAAAAACACATAACACGTAATCATGCTATCTAGATGCAAGACCCTAAGAAAGCGGTAACACATAGCACGTAAGCATGCAAATCACGCAAGGCAAATAAGCCCTAACTATTACATTTGAGGGGGGCCTACTACAATCTAAAAGGGGAAAATGAGATAGAATAATTAAAATAAATACGTAACTATTACAGCTTGGCATTTAAATGCCTTTCAAATAATTAAAATTGAGAGGAAAATGAAATAAATACTCAAAATTTAAACAAATAAAGCAAATAAAGAAATTGGATAAAAAACTTTCAAGAGGGCATGCAATTTAAACACATAAAGTCATATAATGCACATAGGGTCAAATAAATGAAAATAAGGGATAGAGTGTACCTCCCTTGAGTCGGGACCCTAGTGACACGAATTTACTTATTTACCCTCCAAAATAATAAAAAAAGGTCAAGGCATCACTTTAATAACATGAAATGAAAATAAACAGGAAATTGAGTCACTCAAATCATTCAAATAAAAATAAACAACTCATATTCGATAAATTAAAACAAATAAGGACCCAATTGAAACAATTAAAAAAAAACTTGAGGGGTCAAATTATTATTACAAACATCAGGAGAGTAAAATCAAAATAAATCAGAATTAAGGCTTAAGATGAAACCAATCAAAACCAAATGCTAAACTTCACAAAAATGAATCGAAACTCACTTGCTCCACTTGCTAAGATTAAATAACAAAAAGAACTACCTAAATCTTTTGCAAAACCCAAATCAAAAAATTATAAATCCATAAAAATTATTAGACTTCCAATTTCTTCCTAAAACTCACATATAATCTGTCCAAAAGCATATTAAGGCATACCAAAAAAAAAGAAATCATGTTAAAGGGACACAATAATTCACTTTTTCCAATTTTTCGGACATGGTAGAACAAAAGAGAACTTGACGGGTTAGAATGTGATAATTGGAACATTTTCATGCAAGTTTCATGCAAGCTACGAGATATTGTTCTATAACCAAGGCTTGCAACAACTCATGAAACTTTCTGCAGTTCATGCTCACGAAATTTCTACATCTTTCAGCTATTCATCATGTCGCGCCCCACTTTTCGATGAGTGTGTGAATGTGTGATGTGTGGTGTGTAATGTGTGAATGTGTGAATGTGTGCAAAGTGAAAAGTAAAAGGCCATGGGACTTAGAATGCGACGATTTGGCCAAGTGAAGTTCAAAAGGGTTTTTTGTATCAAAAATGGAGTCGCCACTTGGTATAGAGTTAGGGTGTACCAAGTCACCCAAAAATGATTTTTGTTTTTGAATAATAAAAAAAGTAAATAAACCCTTTTTGAGAACTTTTGGGTCTACGTAACCAAAAGAGGGATCGGGGGTCACATTTGACGAAGGGGAAGGCAAGGATAAAAAATCCAAGGCACCCCTTCGACCTAGCCAAGGCTAGTTGCGTGACTTAAACCAATTTTTCCTAATTTTTCTACCCAAGGTATGTATCGCGTATTGGATATGTCTATATGAATGCAAAAACCTAGACCTAGGGGGACATGGGGGAAATTTCTCTTCAAAGGTTGAGTGATGCCAATCACATTAATTGTGAAGCCCAACAATGATCCTTTTGGAGAGGTCACACCTAAACCTAAATGACGTGAAAAATGAGTGGATGAATGCATGCCATGAAAAATGTGCGTTTGTGTGAAAAAGTAATAAAAACAATAGTGTGAGTGGAAGTGTACAAAGAAAATGTCCTTGAATGTATAAAATATACTCCAAGTGCTAGTGGGCAAAATGCATGTATGCAATTTAAAGAAAAGTGCGAAAGTGTCGGTGTGCAAATGAAGATGAAAGTACTCGTGTGCGAGTGAAGATAAGAGTGTTCGTGTGCAAGTGAAGATAAAAAAGTGTTCGTGTGCAAGTGAAAGTGATAAAAGGGTGCATGTGTGCAAATGAGACAAAAGTGAAAGTGTAATGATAGAGTGGATTGAGAATGCATGAGCTTAGGGAATTTATGCATATTGGGTACGGGGAGACCTAAATCGTGACTCAATTTGCCCTTTGATAGAGGGAAAACAAGCGTGCTAAGGCTTAGAAAAAGCCACACTCGTCTATATCCCATATTTAAGGGGACTCTTCAGGCAAATGTACCCTAACTAGCATGAGATGCAAAAAATCCTAAAATGAGGGAAAAGGGGCTCGAGGAGCATGCCAAATGATAAAACTAAGAAAAATACATGACATGTAGTGAACATGCAAATATGCACTAACAAAAAGGGATGGCCTAATGAGCCACAACTAGCATTGGACTAGTGTGGTGACGTACATTCATCCATTCCATTCATTCATGGTTATGAAAGCAAGTAGACATGCCAAAACGCTCGTAAACACGTAGCACGTAGCACTTAGCATGCTCGACTAGATGCAAGAGCCTACTAAAGCAATTAAACATGTAGCAACAAAAACAAACAACCAAGGGGAAGGGGAAATGGACCAGATGCTCTCCGAGCGCTATCTATTACAAGCCAAGAGGTGTACACATACCCCATAAAAGCATAAAAGGGAAAGGGTGAATGGACCAGATGCTCTCCGAGCGCTATCTATTACAAGCCAAGAGGTGTACACATACCCCATAAAAGCATAAAAGGGAAAGGGTGAATGGACCAGATGCTCTCCGAGCACTATCTATTACAAGCCAAGAGGTGTACACATACCCCATAAAAACTTAAATAAAAGTAAAAAGCAAGTAAATGCACGCAGGGAGGTAAGGAAAGCGAAGTAGACAGGCATATTCACATAACACATAGGAGCACGTAGGAAAAATGTAGTGCAAATGAGGGATAGAGTGTACCTCCCTTGAATTGACGCCCCAACGAAGTGAAATTATTCAATTACCCTCCAAAATAATAAAAAGGTCAAGGCACCACTTTATTTAAGAAGAAATAAAAGAAATGGGCAAAACAAAGCTCACTTAGCCATAAAGTCCCTAAAGTCATAACTTAAGTGCAATTTAAGCAAAGCAAGGTGGCTAATTGGAATCGAACAAACAATTAAATTGCAAAAGTTAAAACTACCAAGGACCAAGTTGAAGACATTATTCAATTAGTTGGGTCAAAGTAGCATTAGTTAGAAACCAAGGGGTCAAAGTGCAATTTTCAGAATTATTTTGCATGCATGCAGACTAACGTAAGATAACATTCTTCAACAAGAAACAAGCAATTACTGCACTTTCTGTTTGCAAATTCATGTCCCCAGGCAACTTTTGATCAAACTTTCTCAAACAAAACCAAAACCCTTTCCTGAACCACCAAGTACATAACTTCAACATCTAAAAATAGACTAAAACAAAAAACTTGGCAAGTGATTATATAAGTGCTGGAAAATTTTCATGCGCAAACCTCTTTCAATTTCGGCAAAACAGAAAATCTGCCCATAACTTTCTTTCAAAATAAAAAAAAAGCAGGTTTCGAACATAAACTTGGGACTTCAGCACACCTTCTTTAACCAAACCTTTCACCTAAACACTTCTCCAAAAAAAAAATTCAAATAACAAACAGACTAAGTAATTTAAACATTCAAAAGATTTCAGCATGCCGAATGTAAAGCCTGCTGCATTTCTGGTTGCTAAATATCTGCCAAAACCTCTCATCAATTACCCAAACAGCTCAAACAAATTCCCAGCTCAATATTGATTAGTTTCCATAAGACCGACATCACATACAGCAGCTAATCATGCTAAACGAAAAAAGTCAAAACAGAGAAAAGCCACAATCTCAAATTTGTTGCCGCAATTCTGCAGCTTATATCGTGCAACTGTGTCCGTGCAGGAAATCTAATCAGACTTGCAATATCACCACCCTCAAACTCACATAACCTTCATTCATCGATCAACTAAACTGATCTAGGCAAAGAAAGTAAGAAAGAACAAGGCGTATGACCAGAAAATTTTGACAGCTTTTTGCACAAGGAGCTTCGCAACAAAATATGTAGTTTTCAAAGAACTTATTTGATTACTTGCTGGTTTCTGGTGCTGCGACTCTTTGTGTTTTCCCCCCCCAAAAATCCAGAAGCAAAAGATGCAAACTTTGGCTATTTTCAGCAGCTTTTATCCGATGTAATAAACCCAATGAATCAACAAACCCACAAAACTCTAGAGTTCAAACTCACTGCCTAACAAAATTTGGAGATACACACTCCGCAGGCCAGATTGAAGCAGGTAGAGACAACGACAAAAAATAACAAAACAGAAAACCAAAGGCAAGATTCCAACTCAGTCACGAAAGAACTTGGAAAGGCTAAGGAAACCAGTTTTAGGAAGATACCTGAAATTCTTTCTTTTCTGATTGATGGAGAGAAAGTGAAAGCTTCGGTCTTTCCTCTTGCTCTGGTGGTTTCCTTTGCTGGTTTTTTGGTTTTCCGTCGTCACTGGGATGCTCTGCTTCCTTTGTCCGACCGTCCTCTTCTCTGATTTGTTCAACCGTCACCTTTCCTTTGGTTTCTTTCTTCCCAGCCTTCAACCGTCAAAGCTCTCTACTTTTCTTTCTTTCGTTGCCTTCTAAACCTCCCCGCTGATCCCTCACTCT